>NW_027623722.1:0-25945 GCF_034508935.2 Berghia stephanieae
GCCTTTTTCATCGCCACCTCCTCCACTGATTTGTCCAAGCCCGACAGGGTCTGTTTTTACCGCTTGTCTCTCTATCCATTCAACCTTTTTCAAAAACCGATTTGGGATTATTTCGCCTGTAAGGGGGCTCTCAAATTTTTTTGGGTTCCGTCCAAAAATTCCAAACGCCCGCGATTGAGGGTGCCTATCTGAGATGGCTGCAATTATCCAGTTTTTTGTTACTTTGGTCAGTGGCCTGCATGAAGTTGCCCAAAGTGTCACACTGTACTCATAAATATCACACTACAATGTTATCACCGGCGTATCAAGGTAACACTTTTTTTCTTTAAGGGCTTTGGCTAAATCTTTTTGACGGCTATCCTATAGCGCGATCTCCCAAGTCTCGCCGTGCCCTACAAACAACAAGGGCTACCCAAATTGCCTAATAAACCCTGAGGTCGAAGTGCGTGAAAGGGGTCTCACTCCTCACCGGGGAAAAGGCCTTTTTTCCCGCAAAATCAATCTTTTTGTCCAGCTAAGTGGGGCCAGGGGAATTAAGAGGAAGCAAGAAGGTGCCTAGCAATTAAGAATTTGGGGTACTAAAAGGGTGCCTAACTAAGTAAAGAATTGGGTGCAAAAAGGGTCCCCTAGCAATGAAATTATTTCAGACGTACTTTGATTTTGCGACAAGTGTCACCGCCAATTGGGGAAAAAACCTCCCAACATGCTATCCAGCCATGAAAATTTTACCAGAAAAATGGGAAAATCTTTTCAAAAATGATACATTTTGGCCCGGCTGCCCGCTGTCAACCATATTTTAACATCAAATGCGCATAAGCCACCACACGCCGTCAACACAGCCTTCCGGCCTCGGCCCGGGTGTCTCAATGAACCCACCGCCTTTGATACACGATGAACATCGTACGTGTACCATTAGAAGCTGCGGCAGTATAAATGACGGGGAAACGACACGTTTGTAGGCCATCATCTCATCCGGACCAACATCCGGACTCTCACAACAGAAAAAGGGCTTCGGAGAAAAGGGGTTTCCCGGGATTGCCCCATAGCTAAATTTCAGACCATCTCAATTTTGGGCAATAACGCGGCAGTCACAACTACTCTCGGAGACTCCACCCCTCACAGTCCCCACACTACGCTAATTGCCATCACCCCCCCCTCGTGCACATAGGGAAAAAGTCAAAAGGGGGACAAAGAAACCCGTTATGGGCACCTTTCCCCCGGGCAACAAAAACACCATTATCAATCAAAATGGGGCCCCGCCACGACACTCTGTCAATCCAGCATTGTCCGGACCGTTGACCAAAGCGCATTCAATTTCCGTCAAATTTCCCTTTCAGTCTGGACCGCCCCCAATCAGACAGGGGTCCCCCTATGGGGGGACTCCATTTGGGAGCCAGAGGGGGAACCCAACTGGGGGGGATACAACCCGGACACCAAACTCCTACGCCCACGGTCCCACAAACGCTGCCCGGGAAACGCCCCCCAGCAGCAAATCGCGCAGCTCAGAAAATCTTAGGGGGACCAGTCCCGGTCAAAAAATGCACCACAAATCGAAAACAAGAATGGGGACGGCCCCGATCATCTGCAATCCACGCAAAGTCCGGACCTGTTTTTAGCCAAAGCGCATTCAACTTTCCCCCTCAATTCCATTTCAGTTTTGTACCGCCCCAACAGACAGGGTTCCCCCCATGGGGGGGACTCAATTTGGGAGCCCAGGTGAACGAGTGGGGCGTGATAAAACCTAAACCAAGACTCCTACGCCCACGGTCAAAAAAGCGCTACCGGCTAGCGCCACCCTGCAGCACTCGCGCAGCTCAGAAAATCTTAGGGGGAAACCCGTCCAGGCAAATAAATTTAAAAAAACCCAAACGAATCAAGAATGGGCCACGCCACGAACACTCGTCAATCCACGCATTGGGCCGGACGCATTTCCGGATCTTTTAGCCAAAGCGCAATTTAAACCTTTCCCTTTAATTCCATTTTATCTGGACCGCCCCAAAGAGACAGCGGACTCAATTTGGTAGCCAGAGGGAACTAACTGGGGCGGAACAAAGCCGGCCACCAAGACTCCAAAGCCCACGGTCTACAAAGCGCTGCCGGCTTTGCGCCACCCTTCAGCACCCGCAGCTCAGAAAGTCTTAGGGGACCAGTAGGTCAACTTTTTAAAATTAACCCCAATCGAATCAAAAATGGGCCAGGGGGGGGGGGGGGGGGGGGGGGGGGGGGAAATTCGTTTTTAATAGCTTTGGTCCTGTTTAGCCAAAGCGCATTCAACTTCCTTTAAATTTATTTCATCTGGGCCGCCCCCAACAAAAACAGGGGACAATTTGGTAGCCGAGGTGAACGGAATGGGGCGTGATAAAACGCCAGATACCAAGACTCCTACCCAGGTCCAAAGGGGTTTCCGGCAGCGCCCCCCTGCACACCGCCAGCTCAAAATCTTTGGGCAAACCCGTCCAGGGCAACAATTTTAAACCCCCAAACGAATAAAAAAGGGGCCCCCCCAAAGATCATCTGTCAAACCACGCATTGTTTCCCGGGCCTGTTAGCCAAAGCGCATTCAACTTCCCCCTTCCCAAATTTCCCTTTCAGTTTTGGACCCCCCCCCAAAACAGGGCCCCCGGGGGGGGACCAATTTGGTAGCCCAGGTGGGAAATAAAGGGGGGGGATAAAACCCCGGAACCCAAACTCCTACGCCCACGGTCTACAAAGCCTGCCCTAGCGCCCCCCCTGCAGCACTCGCGCGCTCAGAAAGTCTTAGGCACCAATCCAGGCAACCAAAAACCACCAATCAAACAAGAATGGGCCACCCACGATCAGTCGTCAATCCACGCATTTTCCGGGCCCGTTTTAGCCAAAACGCATTAAAATTTCCCTTTAAATTCCTTTCAGTCTGGACCGCCCCAAAAAAAACAGCGGGACTCAAATTTTGGGACCCCCGGGGGAAACAATGGGGGGTAAAACAACGCCGGCCCCCAAAACTCCTACCCCCACGGTTTTACAAAGCGCTCCCGGGGTTCGCCACCCTGCGGGACTCGCGCAGCTCAGAAAATTTTAGGGCACCATCCAGGTCAAAAAATTTAAACCCCCAAACAACAAGAAAGGGGCCCCGCCACGATCACTCTTTCAATCCACGCATTGTCCGACCTGTTGAGCCAAAGCGCATTAACTTCCTTCAAAAAAATTTTAGTCTGACCGCCCCAAAAAGACAGGGGACTAATTTGGTAGCCCGAGGTGAACGGAATGGGCGTGATAAAACGCCAGATACCAAGACTCCTACGCCCACGGTCTACAAAGCGTCCGGCTGGGGCCACCCCTCAAACACTCGCCACTCAAAAGTCTTTGGCCCCAAATCCCCGGTAACGGGAAATTTAAACCCTCAATCAATCAAGAATGGCCACCCCCAAAGATCACTCTTTCATTTCCCCATTGTCCGGACCTGTTGAGCCAAACCCTTAAATTTCCCCCAAATTTTCCCTTTTGCTGGACCGCCCAAAAAGACGGGGGCCCCCCCCCATGGGCGGGACTCAATTTGGTCCCAGGGAACGGAGTGGGGGGGTGTAAAAACCCCAGAAAACCAAAACCCCTACCCCACGGTCTACAAAACGCGCCGAAACGCCCCCTGCAGCACCCGCGCAGCTAGAAAGTTTAGGCCCCCTCCAGTTTAAAAATGCACCCCCAATCGAATCAAGAATGGGCCACCCCCCGTCAGTCTGTCAATTCCCCGCTTTGGGCCGACCTGTTAGCCAAAGCGCATTTTTCTTTTCCCCAATTCAACCAACAGCCCCCGGGCTGAATTTGGTACCCCCCCGGGGGGCGGGAAAGGGGGGTGATAAAACCCGGAGACAAACAAAAATTTAATACAGGCCCGGGTGGATTTTTGGGGGGTTTTAAACCCAAAACTCTAAATTTCCTACTCGGTGAAGATTTGACCCAGAAATCCCCCCCCCTCAGCCGCTAAAAAGCATATCGTACTAAACTTTAAAGCATTTTAAAATCTAAACCATCGCCTTCCACATTGCCCAGACACTTATCATACAGTCGCGGTGACTGTGGGGATACCCGAACCCCCACACGACTTTGGGTTTGCCAAACTTTTGGTTTTTAAGCCTTCAGGCGGAGAATAATCGGCACTTCTGCCCCCGGGGGGCTTACAGCTTTAGCCTTGCATTGAAATCCCCCCCTCAACCCAAAAACGAACCCGAGACCGTTTCCGCCATCATTAGTACTTGAAACAAACAATGCATAAGAATTGATACGACACAGGGACCATTCTCTTCCCTTTTCTCTCTCCGTCGGGGGGAAAAAGAATGCGCGACGCTTTCCCAGCACTCTTACCGCCGGTACTCCCCCGGGAAAGCCATAGCCAGCATCTGTGCAGCATAAAACCGCAAAATCTTCAGGGTTTTCATTGAAATCACGCTTTTTAAGCCCAAATCGAACCCCAGACCGTTTCCGCCAAACATTATACTTGAGCAAACATGCAAAGAATTGAAACGAAAAACAGGGACCTTCCCCCTTCCCCCCCCCCCCTCGCCCCCAGGGGAGAAGAATTCGCGACGCCTCCCAGCACTCTTACCGCCTGGGTACTCCACCGGTAAAGCCTAGCCAGCATCTGTGGGAACAAAAAACCGCACAAATCTTCACCTTGCATTGAAAAAACACGCCTCCAGCCCCAAAAAAAACCCGAGAACGTTTCCGCCATCATTAAATTTCAGAGCAAACATGCATAAGAATGATACGAACACAAATACCATTTTTCTTTCCCTTTGCTCGCCCCCAAAAGAAGTATGCGGGGGCGCCTCCGAGCACTCTTTCCGCCTGGAAAAACCCCCCGGTAAAGCCATAGCCAAAAAAATGTGCAACATAAAACCGGACAAATCTTCAGCCTTTCATTGAAATCACGCCTCCAGTCCAAATCGAACCCAAACCGTTTTCGCCATCATTAGTTTCTTGGAAACCTGCATAAGAATTGATACGAACCCAGGTACCATTCTCCCTTTCCCTTTCCCCCGCCACCAGGGGAAAAAAATGCCGACGCCTCCCAGCACTCTTACCGCCTGGATACTCCCCCGGGGAAAAACCCCCAAACCAGCATCTGGCAACATAAAACCGCACAAAACTTCAGGGTTTTCATTAAAAACACGGGCCCCCCGCCCCAAAACTAACCCGAGACCGTTTCCCCCCATCATTATTTCTTGGCAAACATGCCCTAAAATTGGGTACGAAACAGGGACCATTTTTTCCTTTTTTTCCCCCCAGGGGAAGAAGAATGCGCGACGCCCTCAAAACACTTACCGCCTGGACACTCCACCATAAAGCCCCCGCCAGCACTGTGCAACATAAAACCCACAAAACCCTTTACCTTGCATTGAAAACACGCCTCCCGCCCAAATCGAACCCCAGACCGTTTCCCCCCCATCATTAGTACTTGAGAAAATTCATAAGAATTGATACGAACCAGGTACCATTCTCCCTTCCCTTTCCCCACTCCTCGGGGGGGAAAAGAATGCGCGACGCCTCCCCGCCCTTACCGCCTGGGTACTCCCACCGGTAAAGCCTTTGCCAACTACTGGCAAAAATAAAACCGAAAAAATCTTCAGCCTTGCATTGAAACACGCCTCCGCCCAAAAAGAACCTGAACCGTTTTTCCCCCTCATTAATACTTCAGGAATCATGCATAAGGGAAATTTTTTTCAAAACAGGACCACCTCTTCCCCTTTTCCCCCTCGGGGAAGAAGAATGCACGACGCCTCTCATCACACTTTTGCCTGGACCAAAAACCCCCGGGTTAAAACCATAGCCACATCTGTGCAACATAAAACCGCACAAATCTTCAGCCTTCATTTAAACCAAAGCCCCCCAGCCCAAAACAAAACCCCAGACCTTTTCCCCCATCATTAGTTACTTGAGCAAATATGCATAAGAATTGAAACGAACACAGGTACCCCCCTCTTCCTTCGCTCGCCCCCAGGGGGAAAAAAGAATGCGCGACCCCCCCCCACTCTTTCCGCCTGGGGAAAAAACCCCCGGTAAACCCTAGCCAGCATCGGGGCAACATAAAACCGCCCCAAAAAAATTTAGCCTTTCATTGAAATCACGCCTCCAGCCCAAAAAAGAAACCCCCACCGTTTTCCCCCATTTATTAAATACTTGAGCAAACATAAAATTGAATTTCGAACACAGGTACCATTCTCTTCCTTCGCTCGCCCCCAGGGGGAAAAAGAAAACGGGGACGCCTCCCAACACTCTTTCCGCCTGGGTACTCCACCCCTTTTAAAAAAATACCAACCCACTGTGCAACAAAAACCGGGCAAATCTTCAGCCTTTCATTGAAAAACACGCCCCCCCGCCCAAAACAACCCGAGACCGTTTCCGCCCTCATTAATACTTCAGGGGAAAAAAAGCATAAAAATTGATTCGAACACAGGTACCCAAATCTCTTCCTTCCTCTCCCCGGAGGAAAAAGATGCGCGACGCCTCTCATCACTCTTTCCGCCTGGACACTCCACCTTTAAAACCCTAGCCAGCATCTGTGCAACAAAAACCGGGACAAATCTTTTAGCCTTGCATTGATATACGCCCCCAGCCCAAAAAGGAACCCGAGAAAACCTTTTCCCCCATCATTATACTTGAAACAAACATCATAAGAATTGAACAACACAGGGGCCAATTTTTTTCCTTTTTTTCGCCCCCCCCGGGGGAAAAGAATGCCCCGACGCCTCCCCCCCCCTCTTAAAACCCCCTTGGGTACTCCCCCCCCGGGAAAGCCTTTCCAGGAAAAATTTTTAAAAAAAAAAAAAAAAAAACCCAAAAAAAAAAAAAAAAACTTAAAAAAAAAAAAAAAACCATTGAAATAAAAGCCTCCAGCCCCCAAAAGGGAAACCCCGCCGCCGCCCCCAAAAAAAACCTTTGGAAAAGGCAAACAAGCATAAGAAATTTATACGAACACAGGTAACCCCCCTCTTTCCCTTTGCTCGCCCCCAGGAGGGGAAAAAAAATGCGCGACGCCTCCCAGCACTCTTACCGGGTTTTGGGTACCCACCGGTAAAAACCTAGCCAACTACTGGGCAACATAAAAACCCGGGCAAAACTTTACCCTTTCATTGAAATCCGCCTCCAGCCCAAATCGAACCCGAGAAAACCCTTCCCCCATCAAATTTTTTTCTTTAGCCCAAAAATGCAAAAAGAATTGATACGAACACGGGTACCATTCTCTTCCTTCGCCCGCCCCCAGGGGAAAAGAATGCGCGACGCCCCCAGCACTCTTACCGCCTGGATACCCCTCGGTAAAGCCAAATTTTCGAACACAGGGACCAATTTTCTTCCTTTTTTTTCGCCCCCCAGGGGGGGAAGAAAGCGCGACGCCCCCCAGCACTCATTTTTCCTGGATCTCTTCCGGGGGAAAAACCATGGCCAGCCTATTTGCATTTAAAAAAACCCCCCCAAATCTTTAGCCCGCATTGAAAAACACCCCCTCCGGCCCCAAAAAAAAAAACCCAACCCTTTTTTCCCACCCCTTGTATTTAGAAAAAACAAAAAATTTTATACGAACACGGGGCCCAAAACCTTTTCCCCCCTCCCCCCCCGGGGAAAAAAATGCCAGGGCCTCCCCCCTTTTTCCCCCTGGATATTTCCCCGGGGAAAACCTTTAACCCAAAAATACTTGCCAAAAAAAAGGGGCAAATTTAAAAGCCTGCTTTTCCCCCACCCTCCAGCCCCCAAAAAGGGGGGGGGGGGGGGGGGGGGGGGGGGGGAAAAAACCCGAAACCCCCAAAATAAAAAATTTGAACTAAAAAACATAAAAAAAAAAAAAAAAAAAAAAAAAGAAAAAAAAAAACAAAAAAAAAAACCCAACCCATTCCCTCTTTTTTGCTCCCCCCAAAAAAAACCCAACCCCCCCCCTTTTTCCGCCCGGAATCCCCGGGAAAAACCCAACCATTTTCCCAAAAAAAAACCCCAAAAACAAATTTTTAAAACCCGGGCTTTTTTTAAATCACCCCCAAAACCCCCCAAAAAGGGCCCCCCCCGGGGAAGGTTTTTTCCCCCCATAAAAAAAAAATTTAATTTGGGCAAAAGGGGATAAAAGTACGAAAACCCCGGGGTTCCCCCTTTCTTCCTTCCTCGCCCCCCGGGGAAAAGGAAATAACCCGAGGGGCCCCAAACCCCCTTCCCCTGGGGAAAACCCCCGTAAAGCCTTAGAAAATCCCCGGCCAAAAACCCCCCCAAATTTTTTTCCCCCTTTGCATTGCACCCCTTCCCCCCGGGAAATTTCCGCCCCCAAATTTTTCCCCAAACCTTAAAAAATTTTTGGGGAAAATTTTTTTGGGGGGATACAACACGGGGTTAAACCACTCTTTTTTCCTTTTCCCCGAAGGGGAAAAGGAAAAGCCCAACGCCCCCTTTCAATCAACCTTTCCGCCGGGGCCCCCTCCAGGAAAGGCCAATCCAAGCACCGGGAAAAACCTTTTTAAAACCCGGCCAAATTTCCCCCCTTTTTTTAATTATCACCCCTCCCCCCAAAAACCCCGGCCTTTTTGCCATAAAGGGGGTATTTCCCCAAAAAGCAAAGGGTTTGGTTCAACCCAAGGAAAAACCATTTCTTCCTTCGCCGCCCCCGGGGGAAAAAAAAAGCAAAAAAAAATTTCCCCCTTTGGGTTTTTAACCCCCCGGGGAAAAGGCCAATTAAACCCCAAAATTTTTCCCCAACATTAAAACCCAAAACCGCCGGGAAAACACCCCCCAAACCCCAAAACGAACCCCGGGAAAAACCCTTTTCCCCCCAAAATTGGGGAAAATTTAAAATTTATACGAAACGTCCCCAAATTTTCCTTCCCTTTGCCGCCCCCGGGGGAAAAAAAGGCGACGCCCCCCGGGCCACCTTTCCGCCGGTTTTCCCAAAAAAAAAAAAACCGGGTTCCCCCCAAGCCCAACCCCACGTTCAAAAAAAAACCGGCAAAATTTTTTGGCCGCTTTTAAAACCCCCTCCCCCCCAAAAAGGAAACCCCAAAAAACCGTTTTCCCGGCCCAAAATTTTTTTTTTTAAAAAAATCTAAAATTTCAAACCAAAACCCCCTTTCCCTTCCCGCTCCCCCCAAAAAGGGAAGGGGGAAAGGGGGGAAAAGGCTCCCAAAAACGCTCTTCCGCCTTGGATACTTTTTTCCCCAAAAAGGGGTTTTCCCCCCCGGGAGGGAACCCCACCCTAAACCAAAAACCCTTTTTTCAGCGTATAGGGAAACAACCAAAAGGGCCGGAAACCCTTTTTCCCGTAAAACCCTTTTCCACAAAGGCACCGGGAAAAACGGGTTTGGGGGGCCCCGGGCAAAATCAGGGGAAAAAAAACCTTTAAAAAGGGAAAAAAGCTGGGCCCAATTTTTTTGGGAATCCTTTCACGCACCCCCCCTTTTAACCTATACCCCCCGGCCCCTTTTGGGGAAAAGGTGGGCCCCTTTTTCCCCCTTACGGACAACAAAAAAAAAAATTTTTTTGGGTTAAAATTTTTGGGTTTAAAACCCGGGAGGGTTTAAAAAAACCCACCCAAACCCCCGAAACCCCCAAAAATTTTTCCGATGGGAAAAACTTTAGCAAAAGTAGGGAAAACGCGTTTAAACCCGGGAAAAGGGCCCCCTCCAAGCTTTGTACGGGGCCAAATCCAAAGGGCCCACCGGGGTTCAAAACCTGTTGGGGTTGGGAAGGCCCGGGGGGCGATATAATGTCAGGGGTTTATTTTTTTTAAACACCTTCAAAGCGAAATGCTTGCGACCAAATAAATTGTTCCCTCGCCTGTTTGCACGTTTCACGCTGGGACTTGCCCGTTAAGCAAAGTGCGACAGCGTGGCCAACGGCCTAAAGCGGGTAAAGTCTATGGCGCTAACCGGTCCGTTGGCTGTCGCGCGCAATTACCGACTACTAAAAAAAAAAATTTTTTATTCCAAAATTGGTTTGAACCCCGCCCGGCTGCAAACACCACGCCGTAACTCAAATATATCCCAATTATCGATCGCGGCGACTGAAGCGAGAGTAGCCGTGATACGCTAAACGGCCGGAAAGGACCCTTCCAGCATGTAACAGGCTCTAATCACGAAGGCACCGATTTCCAAAACCTGTTGGGGGGTAGAGAAGGCCCCGCGGGCGATATATGACAGGGATTATTAATTAAACACTCTTCATAGCGGAAATGCCGTTGCTACCAAATATATTTCCACTCGCCTGGTATTGCACGTTCACGCCTGGGGACTTGGCCCGTTAAGCAAAGCGCCATAGGCGGGCAGACGCTTAGCGGGGAAAGGTAAGGCGCACAGACAGTCGTTGGCTGACGCTGCGCTAACCGGACTACTAAAAAAGGGGGAGGGGGTGGGGGAAGTTATTATGTTTTATGGCCGAAATTTGGTTGTGGGAAGCGCGCCTGCACGGGGGGGGCGCATACCGCACGGCCTGACTCTGAATAGCCACAATTTTCGAACGCGCGACTGTATGCTGGAAGAGCGGGAAACGCGTTAAACGCCGGGAAAGGACCCCCGCCAAGCATGTACAAGGCTCTAATCACGAAGCACCGGATTCAAAACCTGTTGGGGTTAGAGAGTCCCGGCGGCGAAATAAAGTCAGGGGTTTATTTAATTTAAACACGCTGTCATAGCGGAAAAGCGTTGCGACCAAATATTTTACCCTGCGCAGTGTTGCACTGTTCACGCAGGGGACTTGGCCCGTAAAATCAAAAGCGCCATAGCGGGCAGACGGCTTAGCTGGTGAAGGTCAATGCGTCATAGACCGTCGTTGGTGCTGTCGCGCGCTAATACCGATACTAAAAAATAAAAAAAATATCCAATATTGGTTTGAACCCCGGCACGCTGCAACCCACGCCTTGAACTCTTGAATATCCACACTTTTTCCGATCGCGCACGTTAGCGAAGTAGCGGAAACGCGATGAAAACGCCGGAAAGGACCCCTGCCAACATGTACATGGATCAACACGAAGTCACCGGATTTCCAAACATGTTGGGTTAGAGAGGCCCGCGGGCGATATAAAGTTCAGGGTTTATTTTATTTAAACACTCTTCATAGCGGGAAATTCGTGCGAACCAAATATTTGTCCCTCTCTGTTTGCACGCTCACGCTGGGGACATGGCCCGTTAATCAAAGTGCGATAGCCGGGCAGACGGCTTAGTATGCGGAAAGTTCAAGCGCAAAGACCGTCTTGGCTGTCTCGCGCCTATTACGGACTACTAAAAAAAAAAATAAAAAAATTTTTTTTTATTTTTCTCCAAATTTGGTTTTGAACCGCACGGCTGGAAACACACGCCTGAACTCTGAATAGCCACATTTACGATCGCGCGACAGTAACCCCCGCCCAGCGAAGTAGCTGGAACACGCTTAAAAACGCCGGGAAAGGACGCCCTCCAAGCATGTACAGGGCTTTCTAATCACGAAGGACACCGGAGTTTCAAAAACCTGTTGGGGTTAGAAGGCCCGGCGCGATATAATGACAGTGTTTAATTTTAAATAAACCGCGCTTCGAAGAGCGTAAATTGCGTGCGACCAAATATTTATCCTCTCGCCTGTTTGCAGCGGTTCACGTCTGGGGACCCTTGTCCCGTTTAAGGCAAAGCGCCATAAGCGTCATACTGCATAGCGTGAAATGTCAAGGCGCATAGACGTCGTTGGCTGTCGGCGCACTATTACCGACTACTAAAAAAAAAAAAACAATTTCCAAATTTGGTATTGAACCCCGGCACGTCTGCAACCAGACGCCAGAACTCTGAATAGCCACAATTTTTCATCGCGCGACTTTAGTGTCCGAAGTAGCGGGAACGCGATAAACTCCGGAATAGGACCCTCCAAGCATGTATCAGGGCGCTAACCACGAAGGCACCGGAGTTTATATCCCCCAAACCGCTGGGGTAGAGAGGCCCGCGGGCCATTCAATGTCATGGTTTATTTATTAAACACGCATCATATCGAAATGCCGTGCGACCAAATATTTTTCCCTCGCAGTTTGCACGCTTCACGCTGGACATGGCCGTAAGCATAAGTGCGACAGCGGGCAGACGTCTTAGCGGGGAGAAGATCTAGTCGCACAGACAGTCGTTTGGCTCTCGCGCGTGCTAGTACCGTAAAACAAAAAAAAAAAAAGTATTTTTTCCAATATGGTTTTGACCCCGGCACGGCCTGGCAAACTCCACTCCTTCGAACTGCTGATAGCCACAATTTTCGATCGCGCGACGGTACGAAAGATAGCGGGAACGCGTTAAACGCCGGAAAGGACACTCCACACAAGTACAGGGTCTCTAATCACGAAGGCAGCCGAGTTTCAAAACCTGTTGGGGTTAGAGAGGGCCCGTCGGCGATTAATGACTGGGGTTTATATTATAAAACATGCTCTTCATATCGGAAATGCTTGCGACCAAATATGTCCCACGCCTGTTTGCACGGTTTCACGCTGGACTTGGCCCGTTAAGCAAATGTGCTACAGCGGCAGACGGCTTAGGACGGAAAGACAATGCTCATAGACCGGTCGTTTGGCTGTCCGCGCGCTATACCGACGACAACTAAAGAAAAATAAAAAATTTTCCAATTTTGGTTTGAACCCCGCAATGCTCGCAAACCCGACGCCTGAAACTCTGAATAAGCCACTATTTTCGATCGCCCGATCTTTAGCGAATTACGGGAACGCGATAACCGCCGAGAAAAGGACCCCTCCAAGCATGTACATGGCTCTAACCACGAAGGCACCGAGTTCAAAAACCTTTGGGTTAGATATGCCCGTCGGGCGATATAATTTCAGGTTTTATTTTAGTTAAACACGCTCATCGTGGAAATTGCGTTCGACCCAAATATTTTTCCCTCGCCTGTTTGCACGCTTCACCTGGGGACTTGGCCCGGTTTAATCAAAGAGCGACAGCGCCAGACGGCTTATCGGTAAAGGTACAGCTCACAGACAGTCGTAGGCTTTCGCGCGCTATTACCGACAACTAAAAAAAAAAATTATTTTTTTCCAAATTTGGGTTGAACCCGCACGCTGGCAAACCCACGCCTGAACTCTAAAGTAGCCCCAATTTTCTATCGCAGCTACTGTAGCGAAGTAGCGGGAACGCGTTAAACGCCGGAAAGTACCCCTCCAAGCTATAGTACAAGGCTCTAACCACGAAGGCAACCGGAGTTCAAAACCTGGTTGTGGTTTAGAGGCCCGGCGGGCGATAGTAATGACAGGGTTTTATTTTAATTAAACCCTCAAGCGGAAAATCTGCGACCAAAATATTTTACCTCCCTATTGCCACGGTTCACCTGGGACTTGCCCCGATAGAGCAAAGCGCCAAAGCGGCAGACGGCTTGCGGGTAAAGGTCCAGGCGCATACGAGACATCCGTTGGCTTTCGCGCGCAATCACGGACTACTAAAAAAAAAATTATTTTTATTTTCCAAATTTGTTGGTTTGAACCCTTTCACGCTGCAAACCCACGCCTGAACTTGATATCCACAATTTTCGATCGCGCGACTTTATCGAAAGTAGCAGGAAACGCGTTAGAACGGCGGCAAGGACCCTCCAATCAGACAGGCTCTAATCACGAAGCAGCGGAGTTCAAAGACCTGTGGGTTAGAGAGTGGCCCGCGCGATAGATAATGACAGGGTTTATTTTTATATAAACACGCTAATAGCTTAAAATTCGTGCGACCAAATATTTTTCCCCACGCCATGTTATCACGTTTCACTCTGGGGATCTTGGCCCGTTAAGCGAAAGATGCACAGCGTGCAGACGTCTTAGCGGGAAGGACTAGGCGAATATACCGTCGGTGGCTGTCCGCGCGCTAATAACCGACTACAAAAAAAATAACTATTTTACCAAAATTGGGTTTTGAACCCCGCATGCAAAGGACTGGCAACCCACGCCTGAACTCTAAATAGCCCAATTTCGACGCGCCTACCTGTAGCGAAGTATCGGGAACGCGTTAAACGCCGGTAAAGGACCCCACCAAGCATGTACAGGTCTCTAAATCACGAAGGCACCGTATTCAAAACCTGTTGGGTGTTAGAGAGGTCCCGGGCGTCGATATAATGACAGGGTTTTTTTTATTTAAACACGCTTCATACGGAAATTCGTGCGACCAAATATTTTTCCCTCGCCTGTTTGCACGGATCAGCTGGGGACTTGTGCCGATGTAAGCAAAGCGTCCATAGCGGTCAGGACGTCTTATCGGGAAAGGGTCAATGCGCGACAGACAGTCGATGGCTGTCGCGCGCTATCACGGACTACAAAAAAAAAAAAATTATTTTTTCCAAATTTTGGTAGAACCCCGTACACGGCTGTGGCAAACCCACGCTCTGAACTCTGAATACCACAATTTACCGATCGGTCGCGACGTAGCTAAAGTAGCTGGAACGCGTAAACGCCGGTGAAAGGACCCCTCCAAGCATGTACAGGGCCTCTAAATCCGAAGGCACCGGAGTTTTTCAAAACTGTCGGTGATAGAGAGGCCCGTCGGCGATTTAATGTCATTTTATATTATTAAACACGCTATCAATATCTGAAATGCCATGCGAGCCCCACCCAAACCCCCAAATATTATTTCCCCTCGCCCTGTTTGTCACGTTATCACGCTGGTGACTTGGCCCGTTAAGCAAAGTGCGACAGCGGTCAGACGGCTTAGCGGGAAAGGTCTAGGCGCATAGACCGGTCGCTGGCTGAGCGCGCTATAACGACTACTAAAAAAAAATAATTTATTTTTTCCAAATTTGGGTTAGAACCCCGGCACTGGCTGGCAAACCCACGCTGAACTCTAAAAAGCCCCAAATTTTTTCGATCGCGCGACTGTAGCAAGTTAGCGGTAACGCGTAAACGCCGAAAAGGACTCCCTCCAAGCATGTACAGTCCTAAGTCACGAATTCACGGAGTTCAAAACCTGTTGGGGATAGAGCATCCCGGCGGTAGCGTAAATAATACAGGGGTTAGTTTTATTGCCACAACGCTTCCATAGCGGAAATGCTAGCGACCAATATTTTTTTCCCCTCGCCTGTTTGTCACGTCACTCTGGGACATTGCCCTTAAAGCAAAGCTCGCATATCGGTCATACCGGCTTATGCGTGGAAAGGCAAGCGCGATAGACCGTCGTGGCTGTCGCGCGCTATTCCCGACTACTAAAAAAAAAAAAAAAAAATTTCGCAAATTGGGTTTGTAACCCGGCACGGCTGCCAACCCACGCCTGAACTCCTGAATAGCCACAATTTTCGATCGCGCGACGTTTAGCGATAGTAGCGGAACGCGATAAACGCGGAAAGGACCCCTCGCAAGCAGTAACAGGGATCAAAACCACGAAGGCACCGAGGATTTTCAAAACCCGTTGGGGTTAGAGAGGCCCGGGCGGGCGAATATTACCGGGTTAATTTTATTTAAACACGCATCATAGCGAAATGCGTGCGACCAAATATTTTCCCACTCCTGTTTGCACGCTTCACGCTGGTGAACATGAGCCCGTTAAGCAAAGTGCGAAGACGGCAGACGGCATAGCAGGGTGAAAGTGTCTAGGCGCATAGACCGTCGTTGTGCAGTCTCGCTTCAATTACGGACTACTAAAAAAAAAAAAACAATATCCAGAATTTGGTTTTGAACCACGTGCACGGCTGAAAACACACGCCTGAACTCTGATATCCACAAATTTCGATCGCGCGACTGTAGCGAATATCGGGAACGCGTTAAACGCGGAAAGGACCCCTCCAGAGCATGTACAGGCCTCTAATCACGAAGGCATCCGGAGTCAAAACCTTTGGGTAGAGAGGCCCGGAGGGCGATATATGACATGTGGTTTCTTATTATTTAACACGCTTCATAGCGTAAAATGCGTGCGACCAAGTATTTTTCCCTCGCCTGTTTGCACGTTCACGCTGGGACTTGGCCCGTTAAGCACAGCGCCATAGCGGTCAGACGGCTTAGCGGGGAAAGGTCAAGGCTCATAGACCATTCGTTGGCAGTCGCGCGCTATTACCGGACTACTAAAAAAAAAAAAAAATTCAAATTAGGGATTAGAACCCCGTCACGGCTGCAAACCCACGCCTTAACTCTGAAAAGCCACAATTTACATATCGCGCGCGCCTTTGTTAGCGCAGTAGCGTAACGCGATAAACTCCGGGAAATGACACCTCCAAGCAGGTACAGGTGCTCTAACCACGAATGCACCGGAGTTCAAACCCTGCTGGGTTAGAGAGGTCCCGGCGGCTGATATAATGTCAGGGTTTAATTGTTAACTAAACACGCTTCATAGCGAAATGCGTAGCGACCAAATTTTTTTCCCTCGCCTGTATGTGCACGGCTTCACGCTGGGACTTTGCCCGTTAAGGAAATTCGACAGCGGGCAGACGCTTAGCGGGAAAGGTCAAGGCGCAACAGACATCGTTGCTCTCGCGCGCTATTACCGAAAACTAAAAAAAAAAATATTTTTTTTCCAAATTGGTTTGAACCCGGCACTGCTGGCAACCACGCCTGAACTCTGAATACCACAATCTCGATTACGCGCGACTGTAGCGAAGTAAGCGGGAACGCGTTCAACGGCCGGAAAGGACCCCTCCAAGCAGTACAGGCTCTAAACAGAAGGCACCGGAGTTCAAAACCTGTATGGGGTATAGAGAGGGCCCGCGGGCGATAAAATGTACGGTTTTTATTATATTAAACACGCGATCATAGCGAAAGCTATGCTTGACCAAATAATTTTTCCCTCGCCTGTTTGCACGTTCACGCTGGTGACAGTGGCCCGTTAAGTCAAGTGCTACAGCGTGCAGACGGCTAAGCGGGAAAGGTCAAGGCGCATAGACCGTCGTTTCTGTGGCGCGCTATTACCGACTACTAAAAAAAATAAAAAATTTTTCCAAATTATGGGTTTGAACCCCGCACGGCACGCTAAACCCACGCCTGAACTCTGAATAGCCACAATTTTCGATCGCGCGACTTATCGAAGTAGCGGGAAACGCAGAAACCCTCCGTGCACGGACCCCACCACGCAAGAACAGTTGCTCAAACCACTAAGTGCACCTTAGATCACCCCCTGAAATGGGGATATAGAGCCCCACGCCCCTCTGTGGCTGAAAATAATTGACATTTAAACAATAATATTCAACACTCTATCATATAGTGCAATTGCGAGCTACCAAAAATTATCCCTCGCCTGTTTGCACTCATCACGCTGATGACTTGGCCCGTTAAGCAACAGTGCCACAGCGTGGTTCGACGGCAAAGCGTTGAAAGGACTAGGCGCACAGACATTCTTAGGCTGACTGCGCGCTATTACCGACTACACAAAAAAAATCAATATATTACCAAAAAAAGTTTGAACCCCTTCAACGTCTGTGGCAAACTCCACCCAGAACTCTAACTATCCCCAATTATCGATCGTGCGTGCGGACTGTACTAGTAGCGTGAAACGCGTAAAACGCCGGTAAAGTGACCCCTCCAAGCAATTACAAGGCTCTAACCCGAATGCACGGAGTTCAAACCGTTGGGTTTAGAGAGGCCCCGCGTCGATATAATTCCATGGGTTTCAAATAATTAAACACGCATCATAGCGTAATGCTTCGCCCAAATTTTTTTCCTCGCCCTGTTGCACGTTCACGCTGTGACATGGCCCGTAAGCAAAGCGCCATAGCGGCAGACGCTAGCGGGGAAGTTGCAAGGCGCCTACATACAGTCGAAGTCTGTCGCGCGCAATCACTGACTACTAAAAAAAAAATTATTTTTTTTCCAAATTTGGGTTTGAACCCCGGCACGGCTGGTAAAAAAAACCCACGCCTGAACTCTGAATAGCCACAATTATCGATCGCGCGACTGTAGCGAAGTAGCGGGAACGCCGTTAAACGCCGAGGTGGTTGTAAAGGCAGGTGGGGGGGGGTGAAAAAAAAAAAAAAAACAAAAAAAAAAAAAAAAAAAAAAAAAAGGGGGGGGGAAAAAAGGACCCCTCCAAGCATGTACAGGGCGCTACTCACGAAAGGCACCGGAGTTCGAAACCTGTTTGGGTTAGAGAGGCCCGTCGGCGATATAATGTCAGGGGTTTATTTTATTTAAAACACGTACTTCATAGCGAAATGCGTGCACCAAAGATATTCCACTCGCCTTTTTGCACGGTTTCACTGCTGGGTACTTGGCCCGGTATAATCAAAAGAGCTACACGGTCAGACGGCTAGCGGGGAAAGGTCTAGGCGCATAGACCGTCGTTTGACTGTCGCGCGCTATATACCGACAACTAAAAAAAATAATTTTTTTTTTCCAAATTTGTGGTTAGAACCCGGCACGGCTGCAAACCACGCCTGCACACTAGAATAGCCCCAATTTTACGTCGCCGTGCGACTGTAGCGAATAGCTGGGTAACCGCGTTAACGCGGAAAGGACCCCTCCAAGCATTACATGCTCTAATCACGAAGGCACCGAGTTCAAAAACCATAGGTTTAGAGAGGCCGGCTTGCGAAATAATTACAGGGGGTATTATTTTTATTTAAACACGCTTTCAAAGCGGAAAAATCTAGCGACCAAATATTTTTCCCTCGCCATTTGTCCCGATTCACGCATGGGGACATGTCCCGATAATCTAAAGCGCCATAGTCTGGCAGACGGCTTAGCTGTGGCAAGGTCAAGGCGCACAGACAGTCGAGGTGGTGCAGTCGCGCGCTATCACGGACTACTAAAAAAAAAAAATTATATTTTTTTCCAAATTTGTGATAGGACCCCCGTCACGGCTGGCAAACCCACGCCTAACTCTAAATAGCCACAATTTTTCGATCGCGCGACTGTAGCGAAGTAGGCGGGAACGCGTTAAAGCGCCGGGGAAAGGTACCCCTCCGAAGCATGGTACAGGGCTCTAATCACGAAGCACCGTGTGTTACAAAACCTGTTGGGTTAAGAGAGCCCCGGGCGGCGATATAATGTCAGGGTTTATTATAATTAAACACGCTTCATAGCGAAAAGCGTGCGACCAAAAATAATTCCCTCGCCAGTTTGTCACGTATCACGAGCTGGGGACTGTGTCCTTTAAAGCAAGTGCGACATGCGTCAGACGTTTAGCGGGAAAGACTATGGCGCATAGACCGTCGTTGCAGTCGCGCGCTATTACCGACTACTAAAAAAAAAAATTTTTATCCACATTGTGATTTAACCCCGGCACTGCTGTTCAAACCCACGCCCTTAAAACACTAAATAGACCCCAATTATTCGATCGCGCGACTGTAGCGAAGTAGCGTGAACTCGTTAAACGCCGGTAAAGGACCTCCTCCAAGCAATGTACAGGTCTCTAATCCACGAAGGCAGCCGGAGTTCAAAACCTGTTGGGTTTAGAGAGGCCCGGCGGTCTAAATAATGACAGGGTTTATTTTATTTAAACACGCATCAATAGCGGAAAAGCGTGCGACAAATAAATTAGACCCTCGCCTGTTTGTCACTGTACACGCTGGTGACTTTACTGACCTATACCGTTAAGCAAAGCGCCATGCGGGCAGACGGCTTAGCGTGGAAAGGGTCAAGGACGCATAGACCGTCTTTGCTGTCGCGCCGCTATTACCGACTACTAAAAAAAAAAAAAAAAATTTCCACTAAAGGGTTTGAACCCCGGCACGGTTGTTGGGCAAACCCACGCCTGAACTCTGATAGCCCACAATTATTCGATCGCGCGACTTTAGCGAATGTAGCGGGAAACGCGAATAAAACCCGGAAAGGACCCCTCCAAGCATGTACATGGATCTAACACGAAGGCAACGTAGTCAAAACCTGTTGGGGTTATAGAGGCCCGGCGGCGATATAATGTCCAGGTTTAATTATTATTTAAACACTGCTTCAAAGCGAAAATGCTTGCGACCAATATTTTCCCTCGCCTGTAATGCACGCTTCCCGCTGGGGACTTGGCGTTAAGCAAAGTGTCGATAGCGGGCATACTGCTTAGCGGTGAAAGGACTAGGCTCATAGACCGTCGTAGTGGCAGTCCGCGCGCTATTAAGGGAAAACTAAAAAAAAAAAAAAATTTCCAAATTTTTGATTTGAACCCCTGCACGCTGGAAAACACACGCCTGAACTCTGAATAAGCCACAATTTTTCGATCGCTGTCGACTGTAGCTAAGTAGCGGGAAACGGCGTTAACTCCGAAATGACCCCTCCAAGGCATGTACAGGCACCTAATCACGAAGGCACCTGTGAGTTCAAAACCCTGTTGGGTTAGAGAGGCCCGCGGCGATATAATAGACAGTGTATATTTATTTAAACCACGCATTCATAGCGGGGAAATGCTTGCGACCAATATGTTTCCCTCGCCTGTTTTGCACGTGTTTCACGCCTGGGGATCATGGCCCCATAAGCAAAGCGCCATAGCGGGCCATACGGCATAATGCGGGAAAGGTAAAGGCTCATACCGTCGTAGGCTGTCCTGGCGCTATACCGACTACTAAAAAAAAAAAAAATTTCCCATTTATTTTGGGTTTGAACCCCGGCACGGCAGCAAACCCACGCCTGAAACTCTGAAAAAGACACAATTTTCAAATCGCGCGACTTTATAGCAATTAACCGTGTGGAACGCTGAATAAACGCCGGGAAAGGACCCCTCCAAGCATGTACAGGGCTCTAACCCACGAATGCACCGGATTTCAAAACCTGCTTGTTTAGAGAGTCCCGGCAGGGCGAAATCATGTTCATTGGGTTTATTTATTTAAACACCTATCATACGGAAATTGCGTTGCGACCAAATATAATTTTCCCTCGCTGTTTGCACGGTTCACGCTGGAGACTTGGCATAGCAAATCGCCATAGGCGGTCATACGGCTTAGGCGGGAAAGGTCAAGGCGCATAGACCGTCGTATGTCTGTCGCGACGCTATTCCGACTACAAAAAAAAAAAAAAAAACTTCGCAAAAATTGGTTGAACCCTGCCACGGCTGCTATACACGCCTTACTCGTGAATAGCCACATTTTCGATCGTCGCCGACTTTAGGCGAAGTAGCGTGGGAACGCGATAAACGCCGGGAAAGGACCCTCAAGCATGTACAGGGATGCTAACACGAAGGCACCGGAGTTCAAAACCTGTTGGGGTTAGAGAGGTCCGGCGGGCGATATAAGACAGGGGTCTATTTTATTAAACACCTCATAGCGAAATGCGTGCGACCAAATATTTTTCCCTCGCCTGTTTTGCACTCTTCACATCTGGGACTTGGCCCTTTAAGCAAAGTGCGATAGCGGGCAGACGTCTTAGCGGGGAAAGTGTCTAGTTCGCATAGAACGCGTTTGGCTGTCGCGCCCGCTATTTACGGACTACTAAAAAGAAAATAAATTTCCAAAATTGGGTTGAACCCCGGAAACGGCTTTAAACACACGCCTGAACTCTGAATAGCCACACTTTTCTATCGCGCGGCACTGTAGCGAAGTAGCGGAAACGCGTTAAACGCCGGGAAACGTACTCCCTTTCCCACATGTACAGGGCTCTAATCTCTAAGCAACCGGATTTCAAACCCTGTAGGGGTAGAGGGCCGCGGGCGATATAATGACATTTGTTGATTTTATTTAAACACGCTTCATATCGGCAATGCTTGCGACCAAATATTATTCCCTCGCCTGTTTGCACGGTTCACGCATGGGGACTTGGCCGTTAAAGCAAAGCGCCCATAGCGGGCAGACGGCACAGTCGGGAAAGGTCAATTCGTCATAGACCGTCGTGGCTTGTCGCGCGGCTATAAGCCGAACAACTAAAAAAAACAAAAAAAATTTCCAATTTTTGGGATCGACGCCCGGCACGGCTGCTAAAACCCACGCCTGAACTCTGAATAGCCACAAATTTCAAACGCGCGACTTTAGCGAAGTAGCGGGAACGCGATAAACGCCGGGAAAGGACCCCTCCAAGCCATGTACAGGGCTCTAACCACGTAGGCACCGGAGTTCAAAACCTGCTGGGTTAGAGAGGCCGCGCTGATTATAATTGTCAGGGGGTTTATTTTAATTTAAACACGCTTCAAATCGGAAATTGCTGCGACCAAATATTTTTCCCACGCCTGTGTGCACGCTTCAACTCTGGTGACATTGCCGCGTTATAGCAAAGTGCGACAGCGGGCCAGACGGCATAGCGGGAGAAAGGTGACTAGGCCGCACAGACAGACGTTTGGGCTCACGCGCGCTATTACCGCATACAGACAAAAAAAAAATTTTTTTCCAAATTTCATGGGTTTGTAACCCCGGCCACTGTCTGCAAACCCCACGCCTGAACTCTGAATAGTCCACAAAATTGCGAATCGCCTGACTGTAGCGAAGTAGCGGGAACGCGTTAACGCCGAAAGGACCCCACCAATCATGTACAGGGCTACCTAATCACGAAGGCACCGGAGTTCGAAAACACTGTTGTGGGTTAGAGAGGCCCGGCGGGCGATAAAATGACGGTTTAATATTATTTAAACACGCTATCAAATCGGAAAATGTCTGCGACCAAATATTTATACCCTCGGCCTTTTGCACGGTTCACGCTGGGGACTTGGCCTTTAAGCAAAGTGCGACAGCGGGTCGACGGCTTAGCGGGGAAGGTCCAGCTCATAGGACCGTCGTAGTCGGTCGCGCGCTTTAACCGACCTACTAAAAAAAATAAAAAATTTTCCAATTTTGGGTTTGAACCCCGGCACGCTCGCAAACCCACCCTGTACTGCTGAATAGCCACAAATTTTCTGATCGCGCGACTTTAGACGAAGTAGCGAGAACGCGATAAACCCGGGAAAGGACCCCCTCCAAGCCTGTACTAGGGCTCTAATCACGAAGCACCGGAGTTCAAAGAACAGTTAATGGGTTAGAGAGTGCCCCGTGCGTGATGCGATAAATGTCATGGGTTTTAAATTATTTAAACACCCTCATAGTGGAAATTCGTGGCGAGCCAAATATTTTTTACCCTCGCCTTTTTGCACGCTTCACGCTGGTGACATGGCCCGTTAAGCAAATTGTCGACAGTCGGGCGCAGACTGCTTAGCGGGGAAAGGCATGCGCACAGACATCGTTGCTGTCGGCGTCGCTATTACCGACTACTAAAAAAAAAAATTTTTTTCCAAATTTGGTTTGAACCCCGGCACGGCTGGCAAACCCACGCTGAACTCAAAATAAGCCCCAATATTCGATCGCTCGACCAGTACGAAGTAGCGGGAAACGCGTTTAAACCTCCGGAAAGGACCCCTCCAAGCATGTACAAGGGCTCAAACCACTTAAGGCACCGGAGTTCAAACCAGTTGGGGTTTGATAGGCCCGTCGGCGAAATAAAGTACAGGGGTATATTATATTTAAACACGCTTCCATAGCGGAAATGCTTGCTACCAAATAAATTATTTATCGCCTCGCTTATATATGCACGTTACAGGGTGGGCGCCGGGGACTTTGCCGCGTTAAGCAAAGTGCGACAGCTGGCAGACGGCTTAAAGCGGGGAAAGGTCTAAGGCGCATATGACGCTTCGTTGGCTTCGCGTTCGCTAAAACCGACTACTAAAAAAAAAATTTTTTTTTTTCCAAATTTGGTTATGAAACCCCGGCAGCGGCTGGCAAACCCACGACTGAACATCTGAATAGCCAACAATTAATCGAACGCGCGACCTGTAGCGAATGTAGCGGGAACGCGTTTAAACCCGGGAAAAGGAACCCTCCCCAACAAAGTACATGGCTCTAATCACTAAGGCACCGGAGTTCAAAACCTGTTGGTTATAGAGAGGCCCGGCGGCGAGTATAATGTCAGTGGGTTTTATTTTATAATAAACACGCTTCATAGCGGAAAATGCGTGCGACCAAATATATTTCCCACGCCTGTTTGCACGTTTCACGCTGGGACTTGGCCCGTAAAGCAAATAAGCGACAGCGGGCAGACGGCTTAGGGGGGGAAAGTGACTAGCGCATAGACCGTCGTTGGCTGTCGCGCGCTATTACCGACTACTAAATAAAAAATAAAAATTATTTCCAAATATTGGGTTTGAACCCGGCACGGTCTGGCAAACCCACTGCCGAACTCCAAAAAGCCCCCCAATTTTCGTATCGCGCGACTGTAGCGAAGTAGTCGGAACGCGTTACGCCGGGAAATAGTGGACCCTCCAACATGTACAGGCTCTAACACGAAGGCACCCGGAGTTTCAAAACCTGTTTGGTGTTAGAGAGGCCCGGCGGCGATATAATGAACAAGGTGTTATTATTTTTATTAAACACGCTTCATAGCGACTGCGTGCGACCAAATATTTTTCCCTCGCCTGTTTGCACGTACACGCTTGGGTACAAATGGCCGTTAAGCAAGGCGCCATAGCTGTCAACGGCTTAGCGGGGAAATGACAATGCGCATAGACACGTCGTTGGCTGTCCGCGCGCTATAACCGACACTAAAAAAAAAAAAAAAAATTTTCCAATTTTATTTCACTATATGTATTTGAACCCCTGCACGCTGGCAAACCCACGCCTGAATTCTGAATAGCCACAATTAACGATCGCGCTGACTTTAGCGAAGTAGCGGAGAACGCGATAAACGCCGGAAAGTACCCCTCCAAGCATGTACAGGGATCTAACCACGAAGGCACGAGTTCAAAACTACTCTAACCACGAAGGCACCGGAGTTCAAAACCTGTTGGGGTTAGAGAAGCCCGGCGGGCGATATAATTTCAGGGATTTATTTTATTTAAAGGCGCTTCATAGCGGAAATGCGTGCGACCAAAGATTTTTCCCTCGCCTATTTGCACGGTTCACGCTGGGGACTTGGCCCGCTAAGCAAAGCGCGATCGTGGGCAGACGGCTTAGCGGGGAAAGGTCTAGGCGCATAGAAAGTCGTTGGCTGTTCGCGCGCTATTACGGACTACTAAAAAAAAAATAATTTTCCAAATTTGGGTTTGAACCCCCGGCACGGCTGGCAAAACCCACGCCTGAACTCTGAATAGCCACAATTTTCGATCGCGCGACTGTAGCGAAGTAGCGGGAACGCGTTAAACGCCGGAAAGGACCCCCAAGCATGTACAGGGCTCTAACACGAAGGCACCGGAGTTCAAAACCTGTTGGGGTTAGAGAGGCCCGCGGGCATATAAGCAGGGTTTATTTTTTTAAACACGCTTCATAGGGGAAAGCGTGCGAAAAATATTTTCCCTCGCCCGTTGCACGGTTCCCTGGGGGCTTGGGCCCTTAAGCAAAGGGGAAGCGGGGAGAGGGTTGCGGGGAAAGGCTAGGCGGGAAATGGCTGTCGCGCGCTATTACCCATACTAAAAAAAAAAAAAAAATTCCAATTTTGGGGTTTTTAAACCCCCCCCCGGCTGAAACCCACGCCCGAAAATTAATAGCCACAATTTTTTGATGCGCGACTTACGAAGTACGGGAACCGTAAAAGCCGGAAAAGGGCCCCCAAGCATGTAAGGGCTTAACCACGAAGGCACCGGATTCAAAAATGTTGGGGTAGAGAGGGGCCCCGGGGGCGATTAATTCAGGGGTTTATTTTTTTTAAAAACCCCCTCAAGGGAAATCTGCGACCAAAGATTTTTTCCCCCGCCCTTTTTTCACGGTTCCGCTGGGGGTTGGGCCCGTTAAGCAAAACGCGATGGGGCAGACGGGTTCGGGGAAAAGGTCTAGGGGGACCGTCTTGGGCCCCCGGGGGCTATTTCCCAAAACTAAAAAAAATTTTTTTCCAAATTGGGGTTTTAACCCCGGCCCCGGGTGGAAAACCCCCCCTGAACTCTAAAAAGCCCAAATTTCCGATCGCGCGCTGTAGCGAAGTACGGGAAGCGTTAAACGCAAAAAGGGCCCCCCAAATGTCAGGGGCCCAACCACGAAGGGACCGGAGTTTAAAACCGTTGGGGGTTTGAGAAACCCGGCGGGCGATATAAATTTAGGGTTTATTTAAATTTAAACGCTTTATAGCGGAAATGCTGCGCCAAAAATTTTTTCCTCGCCTTTTGCACGGTTTACGTGGGCTTTTTCCCCAAAAAGCCATCTGGGGGAGGTTAACGGGAAAATTCGTGGT
>NW_027623723.1:0-9435 GCF_034508935.2 Berghia stephanieae
GCGGACGCAATAAAAAAAATCCCCCGTGGGAGAATACTTTCGCATTTTATCTTTTTTTTTTGTTTTAGAGCGGGGACTGCAGAAATAAAAAGTCCGCATGGGGGAATACTTTTTGCATTTTTTCTTTTTTTTTTTATTCAGAGCCGGAAAAGCAGAAATAAAAAAACCCCAGGGGGGAGAATTTCGAATTTTTTTTTTTTAAATTTAAACGGGAGCAAAAAAAAAGTCCCCCATGGGGGAATACTTCGCATTTTTTTTTTTTTTTTTTCGATTCAGAGGCCGACTGCAGAAAAAAATCGGCAGTGGGGGAATACTTTCGCATTTTTCTTTTTTTTTTTTCAGAGCGGGACTGCAGAAAAAAAAACCGCATGGAGAATATTTTGCATTTTTCTTTTTTTTTCGTTTTAAGCGGGACTGCAGAAAAAAAAGTCCCATGGAAATACTTTGCATTTTTTTCTTTTTTTTTTGTTCGACCGGGGACTGAAAAAAAAAACCGCCTGGGGGAATACTTTGCAATTTTTTTTTCTTTTTTTTTTTTCATTCAAGCCCGGTGCGAATAAAATCCGCAGTGGGGGGAAAACCCTTTTTTTCTTTTTTTTTTTTCGTTTTAGAGCCGACGAAAAAAAAAAGTCGCAGGGGAGAATACTTTTCGCATTTTTTCTTTTTTTTTTCGATTCAGAGCGCGGATGCAAATAAAAAGTCCGCAGTGGGAGAAAACTTTCGCATTTTTTTTTTTTTTTCGATTCAGACCGGGACTGCAATAATAAAAAGTCCCAGTGGGAGAATACTTTCGCAATTTTTTCTTTTTTTTTTTTCGATTCAGAGCGCCCGGGCTGCAGAATAAAAAGTCCGCAGTGGAGAATAATTTCCCATTTTTTCTTTTTTTTTTTCGATTCAGAGCGCGGACTGAAAAAATAAAAGTCCGCAGTGGGAGAATACTTTCGCATTTTATCTTTTTTTTTTCGATTCAAGCGCGACTGCAGAATAAAAGTCCGCAGTGGGGAATACTTTCGCATTTTTTTTTTTTTTTCGTTTCAAGCGGGAAATGCAGAAATTTAAACCGCATGGAAAAACTTTCGCATTTTCTTTTTTTTTTCGATTCAAGCGCGGACTGCAAAATAAAAAGTCCCAGTGGAAGAAACTTTCATTTTTTCTTTTTTTTTTTTGATTCAAGCGCGGGCTGCAAAATAAAAAGTCCGCAGTGGAGAATACTTTCGCATTTATCTTTTTTTTTTTTTCGATTCAGAGCGCGGACTGCAAAATAAAAATCCGCAGTGGGGGAATTCTTTCGCATTTTATCTTTTTTTTCGTTTTTAGAGCGGGACTGCAGAAATAAAAGTCCGCAGTGGGAGAATACTTTCGCAATTTTCTTTTTTTTCGATTCAGACGCGGACTGCAAAAAAAAAATCCGAGTGGAGAATACTTTCGCATTTTTCTTTTTTTTTTTGTTGAGCGCGGACTGCAAAAAATAAAAAGTCCGCAGTGGGAGAATACTTTCGCATTTTTTCTTTTTTTTTTCGATTCAGAGCGCGGGCTGCAAAAAAAAAAGTCCGCAGTGGAGAATACTTTCGCATTTTTTTTTTTTTTTTTTTGTTTTAAGAGCGGACTGCAGAAAAAAAAAAGTCCCCTGGGAATCTTTCGCATTTTTTTTTTTTTTTTTTTCCTTTTTGAGGGGGATGCAGAAAAAAAAGTCCGCATTGGGAATTTCGAATTTTTTTTCGATTCAAGCGCGGGCTGCAAAAAAAAAAACCGAGGGAATACCTTCGCATTTTTTTTTTTTTTTTTTCATTCAGAGGCGACTGCATATAAAAAATCGGCATGGGGGAAAAATTCCATTTTATCTTTTTTTTTCGAGCGGGGACTGCAGAAATAAAAAACCCAGGGAGAATACCTTCGCTTTTTTCTTTTTTTTTTTTTGATCAGAGCGCGGGCTGCAAAATAAAAATCCCAGTTAAAAATTTCGCATTTTTTTTTTTTTTTTTTATTTAGAGCGGACTGAAAAAAAATCCCCAGTGGGGGAAAACTTCGCATTTTTTTTTTTTTTTTTCGATTCAAGCGCGGACTGCAGAATAAAAAGTCCCGGAGGTGAAAATACTTTTGCTTTTTTCTTTTTTTTTTTTTTGATTTAAGCGGACGCAAAAAAAAAAGTTCAGTGGGAAATACTTTTGCATTTTTCTTTTTTTTTTCGATTCAGAGGGGGACTGCAAAATAAAAAGTCGCAGTGGAGAAACTTTTGCATTTTTTTTTTTTTTTTTTTGATTTAACGCGGACTGCAAAAAATAAACGCGTTTGGGGAAACTTTTGCCTTTTTTCCTTTTTTTTTTTTCCTTCAAGCGCGGGGCCGCAAAAAAAAAAAATCTATGGGGAAAAAATTTTTCCTTTTTTCCCCTTTTTTTTTCAATTTAAGCGCGGAAAGGGGGTTTGGGGGGGGGGGGGGGGCATTTTTTTTTTTGTTTGGGGACGGAAAAAAACCCCAGGGGGGGAAAATTTGCATTTTTTTTTTTTTTTCCCTTAGGCGCGGGGCAAAAAAAAAGTCGCATGGAATATTCGAATTTTTTTTTTTTGGGCGGGGCAGAAAAAAAACTGCAGTAAATACCTTTATTTTTTTTTCTTTTTTTTTTTTTCGTTTAAACGCTGAGTTTAAAAAACGGGAGTGGGGGAAAACTTTTCCCTTTTTCTTTTTTTTTTTTCGACGACCCTGCCGCAGAAATAAATTTCCCCATTGGGTTTTTTTTTTGTTTTATCTTTTTTTTTTTTTAGACCCAAAAGCAAAATTTTCCCCAGGGGGAAAATTTAAAATTTTTTTTTTTTTTTGTTTTTGGGGGCGGCCCCAAAAAAAAGCCCGGGGAGAAAACTTTTCCCTTTTTTTTTTTTTTTCGATTCGAACGGGCTGCAAATAAAAAAAGTCGCGGGGGGAAAATTTCCATTTTTTTTTTTTTTTTTCGATGACCGACTGAAAATAAAAAAGGGGGGGGGGGGGGCCCCATTTTTTTTTTTTTTTCGTTTTGGCGGGTAGAAAAAAAAGCCGCCTGGGGGTAGATTTCTTTTTTTTTTTCGATTAAAAATAAATATAAAATCCCCGGAGGGGAAAATTTTGATTTTATTTTTTTTTTTTTTCTAGGGGTCGAAATTAAAAACCCCGTGGGAAATTTTTGCATTTTTTTTTTTTTTTTTGATTGGCCGACGCCCGAAAATAAAAAGGGAGGGAGAAAATTTCCCTTTCTTTTTTTTTTTTTGAGCGCGGGTTGCGGGGGGGGAAAATTTAATCCTTTTTTGAGACCGGGCCAGAAAATTTAAAAATGGGGGAAATCCCCGCCCTTTTTTTTTTTTTCGATAACCGCGCAATTTTTTTCCCCATGGGAAACCGCATTTTTTTTTTTGCAGGGGGGACTGCAGAAAAAAAAATCGGGGCGAACTTTTGAATTTTTTTCTTTTTTTGATTAAGGGCCCCAGTTGTTTTGCGTGGGGGAAAAAATTTTGGGATTTTTCTTTTTTTTTTATGAGACCGATGCAGTTTTAAAAAACCCCAGGGGGAACCCGAAATTTTTTTTCCCCATTAGGGCCCCGGGTTTTAAAAAAAACCACAAAGGGAAAATTTTTATTTTTTTTTTTTTTATTGATATAAAAAAAAAATCCCCAAGAAATACCCCCGCATTTTTTCTTTTTTTTTTTTTTTTGGCGGACCAGAAAAAACCCATAAAAATTCTTTGATTTTATCTTTTTTTTTTTTTTTTTTGGGGGGCTCAGAAAAAAGCGCTGGGAGAATATTTGTTTTTTTCATTTTTTTGTTCGCCGGGTCTAAAAATCGATTTTTGGGGGCTTTCAATTTTTTTTTTTTTTAAAGGGGACGAATATAAAAAAATTTCTTCACAGCTTTTATTTTTTTCCGGGGAAAAAACCCCCAAAAAATTTTTTAATCTGCAGTGGGGGAAATTTTGCATTTTCTTCTTTTTTTTTTTTTTTTTTCAAGGGGCGGGCCGCAGAAAAAAGTCCCAGTGGGAGAAAAAACTTTTTCCCTTTTTTCTTTTTTTTTCGATTCAGAACGGGACTGCAGAATAAAAAATCGGGGTGGAAATACTTTCGCATTTTTTTTTTTTTTTTTCATAGAGCGGCCGGAGAAATAAAAAGTCCCAGTGGGGGAAACTTTTGCTTTTTTTTTTTTTTTTTTCGGGTTAGAATCAAAAAAGTGGTGGGGGGTTTTTGGTTTTTTTTTTTTTGGGGGGGGGGGTTGTGGGGGGGGGGGTTTTTTTTTTTTTTTGGAGGGGGGTGGTTTCCCTTTGGGAAATGCGTTTTTTTTTTTTTTTTTTGTTTGGGGGGGCTGGGGAAAAAAAAAGCAGGGGAGAATACTTTCGCATTTATTTTTTTTTTTTTTTCAACGGGGTCAGAAAAAAAAGGCTAAAAATCTTTGAAAATTTTTTTTTTTTTTTTTCTTGGGGGGTCGAAAAAAAAAGTTGATGTAAATACTTTTGCATGAAATTTTTTTTTTTTTTTTTTCCCAAAAAATAAAAAAAATCCAGAAGAAACCCGACTTTTTTTTTATTAGGGCCGGGGTTAGTTAAAAAAACGGGTGGGAAATTTTTTTTTTTTTTTTTTTTTTTCAAGGCGGACCCCAATATAAACCCCCAGGGGGGAAAACCCCTTTTTTTTTTTTTTTTTTTTTTTTTTTTTTTTTTTTTTTTTTTTTTTTTTTTTTTTTTTTTTTTTTTTTTTTTTTTTTTTTTTTTTTTTTTTTTTTTTTTTTTTTTTTTTTTTTTTTTTTTTTTTTTTTTTTTTTTTTTTTTTTTTTTTTTTTTTTTTTTTTTTTTTTTTTTTTTTTTTTTTTTTTTTTTTTTTTTTTTTTTTTTTTTTTTTTTTTTTTTTTTTTTTTTTTTTTTTTTTTTTTTTTTTTTTTTTTTTTTTTTTTTTTTTTTTTTTTTTTTTTTTTTTTTTTTTTTTTTTTTTTTTTTTTTTTTTTTTTTTTTTTTTTTTTTTTTTTTTTTTTTTTTTTTTTTTTTTTTTTTTTTTTTTTTTTTTTTTTTTTTTTTTTTTTTTTTTTTTTTTTTTTTTTTTTTTTTTTTTTTTTTTTTTTTTTTTTTTTTTTTTTTTTTTTTTTTTTTTTTTTTTTTTAAAAAAAAAAAAAAAAAAAAAAAAAAAAAAAAAAAAAAAAAAAAAAAAAAAAAAAAAAAAAAAAAAAAAAAAAAAAAAAAAAAAAAAAAAAAAAAAAAAAAAAAAAAAAAAAAAAAAAAAAAAAAAAAAAAAAAAAAAAAAAAAAAAAAAAAAAAAAAAAAAAAAAAAAAAAAAAAAAAAAAAAAAAAAAAAAAAAAAAAAAAAAAAAAAAAAAAAAAAAAAAAAAAAAAAAAAAAAAAAAAAAAAAAAAAAAAAAAAAAAAAAAAAAAAAAAAAAAAAAAAAAAAAAAAAAAAAAAAAAAAAAAAAAAAAAAAAAAAAAAAAAAAAAAAAAAAAAAAAAAAAAATTTTTTTTGTTTTTCAGACCGGGGACTGCAGAAATAAAAAGTCCGCAGTGGGAGAATACTTTCGCATTTTTTCATTATTTTTTCATTCAGAGCGGCGACAGCATAAATAAAAAGTCCGCAGTGGGAGAATACTTTCGCAATTTTTCTTTTTTTTTTCGATTCAGAGCGCGGACTGCAGATATAAAAAGTCCGCAGTGGGAGAATACTTTCGCATTTTTTTCTTTTAAGTTTTTCGATTCAGAGAGCGGACTGCAAATATAAAAAGTCCGCAGTGGGAGAATACTTTCGCATTTTATCTTTTTTTTTTTCGTTTCATAGCGCGGACTGCAGAAATTTAAGGTCCTCAGTGGGAGAATACTTTCGCATTTTTTCCTTTTTTTTCGATTCAGAGCACGGACTGCAGATATAAAAAGTCCGCAGTAGGAGAATACTTTGGCATTTAATCTTTTATTTTCGTTTCAGAGCGGAGACTGCAGAAAAAAAGTCCGCAGTGGGAGAATACTTTCCCATTTTTCTTCTTTTTTTTTTTTTTTGATTCAGAGCGCGGACTGCAGAACTATAAAGTCCACACTAGGAGAATACTTTCGCATTTTTTTCTTTTTTTTTTCGATTGAGAGCGCGGACTGCAGAAATATAAAGTCCGCAGTGGGAGAATACTTTCGCATTTTTTATTATTTTTTTCGATTCACACCGCGGACTGCAGAAATAATAAGTCGGCAGTGGGAGAAAATACTTTCGCATTTTTTTATTTTTTTTTTAGATTCAGAGTGCGGACTGCAGAAATTTAAAGTCCGCAGTGGGAGAATACTTTCGCATTTTCCCTTTTTTTTCAATTCAGAGCGCGGACTGCAGATATAAAAAGTCCGCAGTGGGAGAATACTTTCCCATTTTTCTTCTTTTTTTTTTTTTGATTCAGAGCGCGGACTGCAGAACTATAAAGTCCACACTAGGAGAATACTTTCGCATTTTTTCTTTTTTTTTTTCGATTGAGAGCGCGGATTGCAGAAATAAAAGTCCGCAGTGGGAGAATACTTTCGCATTTTTTATTTTTTTTTTCGATTCAACGCGGACTGCAGAAATAAAAAGTCGCAGTGGGAGAAATACTTTCGCATTTTTTATTTTTTTTTTAGATTCAGAGTGCGGACTGCAGAAATTTAAAGTCCGCAGTGGGAGAATACTTTCGCATTTTCCCTTTTTTTTTTCGATTCAGAGCGCGGACTGCAGAAATATAAAGTCCGCAGTGGGAGAATACTTTCGCATTTTTTTCTTTTTTTTTTTCGATTCAGAGCGCGGACTGCAGATATAAAAAGTCCGCAGTGGGAGAATACTTTCGCATCTTATCTTTTTTTTTTTTTTTCGTTTCAGAGCGGGGACTACAGAAAAAAAAGTCCGCAGTGGGAGAATTCTTTCGCATCTTTTCTTTTTTTTCGATTCAACGCGCGGACTGCAGAAATAAAAAGTCCACAGTAGGAGAATACTTTCGCATTTTTTCATTTTTTTTTTGATTCAGAGCGCGGACTGCAGAAATAAAAAGTCCGCAGTAGGAGAATACCTTCGCATTTTTTTCTTTTTTTTTTCGATTCAGAGCGCGGACTGCAGATATAAAAAGTCCGCAGTGGGAGAATACTTTCGCATTTTTTTTTTTTTTTCGATTCAGAGCGCGGACTGCAGAAATAAAAAGTCCGCAGTGGGAGAATACTTTCGCAATTTTTCTTTTTTTTTCGATTCAGAGCGCGGACTGCAGAATAAAAAGTCCGCAGTGGAAAATACTTCGCAATTTTTCTTTTTTTTTTCGATTCAGAGCGCGGACTGCAGAATAAAAAGTCCGCAGTGGGAGAATACTTTCGCATTTTATATTTTTTTTTCGTTCAGAGCGGGACTGCAGAAATAAAAAGTCCGCAGTGGGAGAATACTTTCGCATTTTTCTTTTTTTTTCGATTCAGAGCGCGGACGCAGATATAAAAAAGTCCGCAGTGGGAGAATACTTTCGCATTTTTTCTTTTTTTTTCGATTCAGAGCGCGGACTGCAGAAATAAAAAGTCCGCAGTGGGAGAATACTTTCGCATTTTTTTCTTTTTTTTTCGATTCAGAGCGCGGACTGCAGAAATTAAAAAGTCCGCAGTGGAGAATACTTTCGCATTTTTCATTTTTTTTTCGATTCAGAGCGCGGACTGCAGAAATAAAAGTCCGCAGTGGGAGAATACTTTCGCATTTTTTTCTTTTTTTTCGATTCAGAGCGCGGACTGCAGAATAAAAAGTCCGCAGTGGAGAGATACTTTCCATTTTTCTTTTTTTTTTTGATTCAGAGCGCGACTGCAGAAATAAAAAGTCCGCAGTGGGAGAATACTTTCGCATTTTTTTTCTTTTTTTTTTCGATTCAGAGCGCGGACTGCAGAAATATAAAGTCCGCAGTGGGAGAATACTTTCGCATTTTTTTTTTTTTTTTTCGATTCAGACGCGGACTGCAGAAATAAAAGTCCGCAGTGGGAGAATACTTTCGCATTTTTTATTTTTTTTTTCGATTCAGAGCGCGGACTGCAGAAATAATAAAGTCCGCAGTGGGAGAAATACTTTCGCATTTTTTTTTTTTTTTTTCGATTCAGAGGCGGACTGCAGAAATAAAAAGTCCGCAGTGGGAGAATACTTTCGCATTTTTTCTTTTTTTTTTCCATTCAGAGCGCGGACTGCAGAAATAAAAAGTCCGCAGTGGGAGAATACTTTCGCATTTTTTCTTTTTTTTTTCGATTCATAGAGCGGACTGCAGAAAAAACGTCCGCAGTGGGAGAATTCTTTCGCATTTTTTCTTTTTTTTTTCGATTCAGAGCGGGGACTGCAGAAAAAAAAGTCCGCAGTGGGAGAAATCTTTCGCATTTTTTCTTTTTTTTTTTCGATTCAGAGCGCGGACTGCAGAAATATAAAGTCCGCAGTGGAGAATACTTTCGCATTTTTTCTTTTTTTTTTCGATTCAGAGCGCGGACTGCAGATTAAAAAGTCCGCAGTGGGAGAATACTTGCGCATTTTATCTTTTTTTTTTCGATTCAGAGCGCGGACTGCAGAAATTTAAAGTCCGCAGTGGGAGAATACTTTCGCATTTTTTCTTTTTTTTTTTCGATTCAGAGCGCGGACTGCAGATATAAAAAGTCCGCAGTGGGAGAATACTTTCGCATTTTATCTTTTTTTCTTTTCGTTTCAGAGCGGGGACTGCAGAAATAAAAAGTCCGCAGTGGGAGAATTTTTTCGCATTGTTTTCTTTTTTTTTTCGATTCAGACGCGCGGACTGCAGAAATAAAAAGTCCACAGTAGGAGAATACTTTCGCATTTTTTTCATTTTTTTTTTTTGATTCAGAGCGGGACTGCAGAAAAAAAAGTCCGCAGTGGAGAATACTTCGCATTTTTTTTTTTTTTTTCTCGATTCAGAGCGCGGACTGCAGATATAAAAAGTCCGCAGGGGAGAATACTTCGCATTTTATTTTTTTTTTCAGTTTCAGACGGGGACTGCAGAAAAAAAGTCCGCAGTGGGAAGAATACTTTCGCATTTTTTTTTTTTTTCGATTCAAGGCGGGCCCAAAAAAAAAAAAACCCCGGGAAATCTTTCCTTTTTCTTTTTTTTTTTGTTCAGAAACGGGCAAAAAAAAAAAAAAAAAATCCGCAGGGGGGAATCTTTCGCTTTTTTTTTTTTTGTTTTTAAGGCGGACCAGAAATAAAATCCCATGGGGGAAACTTTTCCTTTTTTTTTTTTTTTTTTGATTTAAGCGGGACGCAGAAAAAAAAATCCCCAGTGAGAAATACTTTGCATTTTTTCTTTTTTTTTTGTTCAGGGCGGGACTGCAGAAATAAAAAATCCGCAGTGGGATACTTTCCATTTTTCTTTTTTTTTTTTGATTCGACGCCGACGCAAAAAAAAAGTCTGCGTGGGAAATACTTTCGCATTTTTTCTTTTTTTTTTTGTTAGGCGCGGGGCTGCAAAATAAAAATCCCGAGGGA
>NW_027623724.1:0-9416 GCF_034508935.2 Berghia stephanieae
TAAAATATTTAGGGGAAAATTATTTTATAGATTTAGTTTTTTTAGTGGAAGTGAATTTTGTTTAAATTTCCCAAACATAAAATTTTAATTGATTCAAAAATGTTTTCCCTTGGACCTTGGAAAATTATTTTTAAATAGTATCATCAATTTCATCTTCATCGTATCTTTTTCCCCCCCATTTGCGTTCTTCCGTATGCCGCTTTTCTTGAATGGTCTTTCTTTTTGCTGTGATCGAGGAGTATTTATATGAACATTGAGGCAAAATTTTGCCTTTTGAGAATGTTACCCTTTTCCCATTTTTGTTTTTTTTCTTGGAGATTGGGCAATACTATCATAGCAATTTATCTTTAGCTGTTTTGAAGGAACAAATTTTGAAATAGGTTAATTTGCCATGTTTTGAGGGACTCATCTTTGGGTCTGACCCCCCCCCCCCCCCCCCCCCCAAATGTCAACACATGTCAACATTTGGTAGACCCCCTCCCCCCTAACTGTTGACGTAATTGTGAACACCCCCTTTTAGCCAATTCCTCCATCATGATGCAAAACACTTCATAGAAAATTCTGACCAATTTTGAAGAAAATCTGATGGAAACAATCCCAGATGGGGAATGTTAGAAAATCAGAGATGACGCACAATGAATTTTGAGAAAATGAAAAATTTGTCTTTAATTTGAAAATAAACCCAATTAATGCAGACAAAGGCCAACATTCACCCAAGTTATATAAACAATAGGGAACAAGAAAACAGTAAAAATTTATAAATTGATCAAATTTGAAAAAAATTCATAACATTCGCAAACCCAAATACCTCTAAAAAAAAAAATTACGAAATAATTTAATATCTGCTGTTATTCACCAAAAAATTATTAGGGGTTCAAATTCCTTTATAGTCTAAAATTCTTTAATTTATCTAAATGAACTAATAATGTAATGTTTAATTTGATTTAAACACTAAAAATAACTGAATTAAATAAAACAACTTTTTTTAAGGGGCAACATAAGCTAAAATTTGACGTAAAACCCTAAAATTTAACTAGATGCAAAAAACTAGCATATAAATTTCCAAATTTAAACACAATGTTATAAATAGCTATATCATAAAAAACTCTTGGAATAATTTTTTTAAAATTTTTTGATTCAACTGAAAATTAGCGGGATCAACGGAACAAATGAATTTTAAAATTTATAATTGTAAATTTTTTTTTCCCCAACACATTACATAATGATGTAAAAAAACATCATAGAAAAATTCTGAATAAATTTGAAGATAATTTAAAGTAAAAAATGTTTTAAGGTAGGTTTTGCTAGAAAATCAAAAAATGACATTAAAACAGACAATTGAGAAAGCGCAAGCTTTTTCTATATTTGAATAAAGTTAAAGGCTAAATTTTGCTAGAACTAAAAGAATGATCATCAAACTTTAAAATATGACCGTTAATAGGATAAAGACAAACGAAAATTTTGTAGATTGTTTCTAAGTCTAAAAAAAAATTAAAAATCGGTTCACTAACCCCATACCCCATAGAAAAAAAAAAATGCTGTAAAATTGATTTTTTTACGCCCAGAGAAAAAATTTAATTTTGTGGTCGAATATGATGTCATACCTTATGAATTCATTCATTATAATCACAAAACCAAATTATTTTACTGTAACAATAGGTTATACAGATGATTTCTAGATATATTAATGATTTCAAAATGATAGGGCCACGTCTATCTCTTTTTTTCATTTTTTTATCTAACTTGAGAGACAAGTCGTATAAATTAGAAAATCTAGTCAAGTTGAACTGCAAAACAATTCTATTTTAGACAATAAAACAGTTTAATAGTGCATAGCTTTTGAATAAAAAGCATTTGCTTTCCAAACCTTGGGAAATAAAATCTCTTTCGCCTCATACAGAAAAAGTCACAATTGTTTGCCCACTTTTTTTGTAGTTCCACAAAGAGGGTGTTTCCTGCTCTGGATGGAAAATTTGAAATAAAATGAGACACAGTTCATTGCAATTTTTGGAAATGGCATTTATGTCATAAACATTTGTCAAGAATAGGGAGCTTCAATATTCGTCATCAAAAATTGCCCTTTTGACCCCCCCCTCCCCAAGTCATCACTTGTATCATTGCCCTGACCCCCCGCCCCCCCCCCCCCCCCCCCAACAAAAAAAAAAATGGATGACGTCTCTAATTTAAAAACTAAAGATAACTTTATTTTCACAATATTTATATTCGTTTTTTCAAACAAAAACTTTGATTCAAGTTTATAAAAACATTTAGCATTTTATATTTCAGAAACTGTTATAATTTATGTTTTCGATACAAATGGGGATCAAAAATTTTAAATTTGCAAAGATAAAATCTAACAAACATTATTTAATTAGGCGACTTGGTGCGGGTTTGTTTATTAAAAAAATTCGGAAAAGTGTATTTTAAAATAGTATAGGAGGAAATTATTTTATAGCATATTAGTCTTTTAGTGGAATGAATTTCGTTTCAATTTCCAAACATAAAATTAATGATTCAAAAAATGTTTTGCTTGGAAAACTCTGGCAATGTACTTAATATGTATCATCATTTCATCATCTTCGTCTTCATTTTCTCCCTTTGCTGTTCTTTCTGTATGCCGCAATTTTCGTGAAGGTCTTTCTTGCTGTGATCGAGGAGTGATACATGAAATTAGGGCAAGTTCCCTTTGAGAAGTGATACCCTTTCCCATCTTTTTTCTTGAGAAGATGGGATACTCTCATAGCAATTATCTTTGCGTTTTTGAAAGGAACAAAAACTTTGAAATAGCTTAATTTGCTATGTTTTGATAATCATTTGGTCTGACACCCCCCCCCCACTCCCACTGTAAACAATGTCAAAAATTTGGTAGACCCCCCCTCCCCCTAGCTGATAAACGTAATATTTTGAACGCTCCCTAGCAATTTTTAAAATTGATCTATTCACACCAAACACTAAAATTTTTCCATTGGTTTTACTCCATGAAAAAAATTTTGGGGCAACAAAAATTTTCCATTGTTAAGTTAATACATTCAGTAGTATTCAATTAAAATGATTCTTTCCATTTTAAATTTGAAAATGAGCATTTATTTTATGATAAACAATTAAAAATTTTAAAGGGCAATGGAGATTTGAAAATTAAAACCATTTTTTCAAAAAGGCATGCGGGACACTCCTGGTCTGCTGGCCCAGTGATGGTTGCTGATTGAGAGTTTTCCACAGGAAAAGGGGTTTGCCTCAACACACCTTCCAGAATACCCCTTTGGGCCCAGCATCTTTATGGATGTCAGGACCAGTAACGTCAACAGTGTTCTTTAGTTAGCTGTCAATGAAAACAAAAAATTAAATTAAATTCACTACAGCGAAATAGGCACCATACATTTAATGCTAAAGTTTATAACAGCAACACTTCGCATGTTGAACGGACATAACGTCTGTTAGCAATATTTACAATTTCTTCGGACAGAGAAAACCCGCATTAACGCCAATTTAAAATTTTACAACTGAGTCCGGTGAGAAATGAGAAAATGCCTTTTCCAAGGTCAACTATGCGCAAAAGCAGGCTCGAGCAGGACCTTCGGTCCAAAAGCGAGTGTCAACCACAAACGACATAGCCGTAAATTTAAAAAATATATAAAAATATTCAACAAATAATTATCTCAACTTGTAATCATCATAGCATTTCAAAATACTAAAAATACTACCACTTCAGATTTCTTATCATTATAAAATATTACTCCTCTCTCTTCTCTCTCTCTTCTCTCTCTCTCTCTTCTCTCCTCCTCTCTCTTCCAGAACTACATACAAAACCCATTTTCGTATAAAAAAACAGCACCCCCCCCCCCCCCAAAAAAGTTTTTGAAAAGTATGGACGTGCATGCTGGTCGGCATATAAAGATATACAATAACTGAATGAAAAGTTTTTTTAAGGACCTGAGCGGGAAATGTCGTGGTACTCGAAACCTCTTGATCATGTTTGACAAAATTAGCACCTTTTGATGGGGATCGAAATTGAAACACCTGGTTTTATGTTGACGGAAGGCTGTTTAAATTATTGGGGGGGGGGGGGGGGGGGGGGGGGGGGGGGGGGGGGGGGAATTATATTTTAATTTTTTTTAAGCCCTTTTATTGTTATTTTCACAAAAATAAAGTTTAGTATTCGCGGAGCGACAAATGTGTTTCGTCTGCTGTGCAAAATCAACAAAACACAAAAACCAAAAAAACATGTTTAGTTATAAAAATAAGAAATGAAAATTTTAAAATGTGCATTTCGTAGCTTACCTTGTAAATGAGTATTCTGTGACTTGAAAAGAGTGAAGAATTACCAAAGTCCGTCAAAATCAACTTGTAATAATAGTTAATAATTAATAATGTGATTGTGATGAGAATGAAGTGTTCACTTTTTGACTTCAGATAATTCATTGTATTTTTGGGTGAGAGGGGATAGTAATGACTTTGAGTTTTGAAACGAATATTTTTGTGTTCGTGGATAGTCCAACGGTAGAGCCACGCTCTCACTGCCAGGCGGAGTTTTTCGTACCAATAAGGTCGCAGGTTCAAACCCCACCACCGCCGCGAAAAAAAAAAAAAAAAAAAAATTTTATTCTCTATTGTCTTCTGGCACTTTTCTATTCACTTTCATATTTGTTGTTTCCAACATAATGCTGCTCCACTCACTTTTTTTTGGAATTAAAATTCACCCCATTACACCCGGGGCATACTCAATGTCTCAATCGTTTCTAAAGTTATTATGTTTGTGTTGAGAATATTGGCTATTAAGCTTAACTGCTGGTCAAAATTATTTTGCGTGGTGGTGTACGAACGAATCGGCGATCTCAAGAAGGGGTGAGAGAGGGATTAGTAATGACTTTGAGTTTGAACGAATATTTTTGTGTTCGTGGATAGCTCACACGGGGAGAGCCACCTCTCACCTGCCAGGCGGAGTTGTCGTACCAATAAGGTCGCAGGTTTCAAACCCCACCACCGCCGCGAAAAAAAATTTTATTCTCTATTGTCTTTCTGGCACTTTTCTATTCACTTCATATCTTGTTGTTCCAAATAAGTGCCGCCCCACTCACTTTTCTGAATTAAAATTCCCCCATAACACGGAGCATACTCAATGTCTCAATCGTTTCTTTGTTATTGTTTGTGTTGAGAAATTGGCTATTAAGCTTAACTGCTGGTCAAAATTATTCGCGATGGTGGTGTACGAACGAATCGGCGATCTCAAGAAGTGGGTTTATGAGAGGGATCTAGTAATGACTTTGAGGTTGAAACGAATATTTTTGTGTTCGTGGATAGCTCACACGGTAGAGGCCACGCTCTCACCTGCAGGCGGAGTTTGTCGTACCAATAAGGTCGCAGGTTCAAACCCAAACCCCCGCCGCGAAAAAAAAAAATTTTATTCTCTATTGTCTTCTGGGACTTTTCTATTCACTTCATAAACTTATTGTATATTGCAGTTCTATCCGTATAAATTTTATTTTTAGTAATTACGCAATTCATTTTTAGTAAGAGTACAAATAAGCTCTGGCGTTATTTGCAGTTGGTAGTACAAATAAGCGTAAGCCTATGAAATTATGGTGTGAAAGCACACCAGGTGAATAATGACTGTTTTGTAAAGCTGTGGGTTTTGCCAGACAATATCGTAAGCTTTCTTTGCTACAGCAAGGTTTAAATGTTACAAATGTTATGTGTTATATGCCCCTTAATCATGCCTGAATTGTGCTAGTACAAAATTCCTCTTGTTTATTTATCACTGAAAGGAAGCAAATACAATTGTAATATATTTTTTTTCATATTATAAAAGAAAATGGCTATCAATATCAAAGATTTAAAAACCCTATTAGCTTTGTAAAATATTTTATGATATGAGGCAAAAATGAGAAATGACAATAAAATTCCCCTATTTATTGATTTGAAGGGAATTTTAGGGTGATTAAACAAACATTTTATTCACAAAAAAGAGTTCACGAAAAATTGCACCCGATGACCTTTCAAGGGCCATAACTCTGTAAATGATACTTGAAAAAAATGTAAACACCCCGGGTTAATTTGTGTTATATGTCCCTGAAGCATTTCTGAATTGTGCTAGTGCATAAAATCCCTCTTGTTTATTCATCCTGAAGGGAAACAAGTACACTGTAATAGATTTTTTTTTTCAAATTATAGAGAAAATGGCTATCAAAGATTTAAAAACGCTATATGGCTTTTTAAAATATTTTATGATATGAGGCAAAAAATGGGAAATGACAATAAAATTCCACTATTTTTTTGCATTCGAAACAATTTTAGGGTGATAAACAATCATTTTATTCACAAAAATGAGTTCACGAAAAATTGCACCCGATGACCTTTCAAGGGCCATACTCTTTTTAAATGATACTTGAAAAAACTGTACACCCTTATTAATTTGTGTTATATGTCCCTGAAGGGATGCCTGAAATTGTGCTAGTGCAAAATCCCTCTTGTTTTATTCATCATGAAGGGAAACAAGTACACTGTAATAGATTTTTTTTCAAATTTAGAGAAAATGGCTATCCCAAAAATTTAAAAAAAAAGCTATATGGCTTTGTAAAATTATTTTATGACATGAGGCAAAAAATGAGAAATTACAATAAAATTCCTTATTGATTGTATGTGAAACAATTTTAAGGGATAAACAACCATTTTATGCACAAAACGATTTTCACAAAAATTGAACCTAATGACCTTTCAAGGGCCGTAACTCTCGTAAAGGACACTTGAAAAAAACGGTAACACCCGGATTAATATCAAGATATAGTGCTTTCAGAAAAACCATGTGGCGAAAACTCCCCCAGGGGGGGGGGGGGGGGGGGGGGGGGGGGTTTTCGCCCACTGGCCCATGCACTATGTGTAATGCATTTTTGAAAGTGAAATATAAAAACGTGTAGACTGTTGTTGGAAGATAAATACAATGGAATTGAAAATCCTTTCTTAAAAAAAATATAGTCTAGTCTTGTGGAAACATTGTGCCATTTGAATCAATAAAAAAAATTACGGCGCACAACTCTACCCGAAAGATTTGCAAATTGAAATGTATTTTTTACAGATAGAATAAACAGATAACTTTATTCCTTTTATAAATTTTAAAGTCAGTTTGAAAGTTCGTTGAGTCAAAACCGACAGCCCCTAACACTCTCAAAAAAAAACCCAAATTTCGACACTGTAAAAAGTTGTCAGTTTGGCGTTTTTTACGCAAACCCTCGCATTCGAAATAATGTATTTACTTTAAATTTCTTTCAGATTTCAGATCGACACTAAGTTTTCAACAGTTTTCATCTATTTATGACATCAAGTATTATTATTATTATTGCCCCTTTGATGCTTTCAATGTGATGGTTTCGGGTGGGATTAAATACCCAGGTTTAACTTATGGCCACACCCTCAACTTTATCTGTCCGTAGAGTCCCTTACTTCCGTAGTGTTGTTGATTTAGCGATGATCCGTTTTTTTTATGTAGTAGTGTCTTCTCATTGCGGGGTGTGTGTGTGTGGTGTGTGTGTGCGTGTGTTGTGTGTGTGGTGTATAGATAGCATGCGCTTGGCTAAGAAGTTCAACAACATTGCCATTCCGGAAGTATTTAAAGGACCAACACACACAAATGTGTGCAACCATGACGTTTATTTGTCAGGTGAATACAAACTTAGTGAGAAAATTTCCATAAAAAAGCGGATGGCAAAAAACAATAACAAAAAACCTGAGTGACGTCAACTTTGAACTATCCCATACATGTGTGTGTGTGTGTGTGTGTGTGTTTTGGAATGTGGTTGCGTGGAAAAAAGGGGGAGGGGGGGGGGGTATCCATCAAGTACAGAAATTCCTGAGCGGGTGAGGGGGGGGGGGGGGGGGGGGGGGGGGGGGGGGGGGGGGGGGGGGGGTAGGGGGTGTTTGCTTGGAACTGTCAGATTGGCATTTTTTCAGCAAATCGTGGCATTCATACTGATATTATTCACTTGAAGGTGTTCGGATTTCAGAAATTTTTAACAAGTTTCACCGATTAACAACTTTCAACTAATTTTAAATGCTGATATTACTGTCGTTTTTATGCCATCGATGTTATAATTATTGCCCTGGGAAAAATATTTAGTTAAACGTTGTCGGCAAACTGTCAATTGGTTCTGTCTAGCTTCTCGCCCGAACAAACCAAAAGTAGACAAAATTCGGGGACTTGAAATTTTCGCGTCTGTTTTCAGATTTTCATTTTACCTCACATAAGTTAAGTAAAGGGGAGACATTCGAAAGCTCCTACATCCCCAGTATTCTTTCAATTTGTATTTTCCACCAGTTGTCTTTTGTCAGGCGTTTATTTATTCAATTTGTCATCATATAGACAGCATTGTAAAACTCTAAAAACAAACTTGATTAGATTTGTCAAAGTTTAAATTTCCTATTTGGCCTTGTTTTGATTCTTCTCGGCCGGCCCATTTCAATTTATGAAGTATTCAAGGTAGTGCAACGCACTCCCAAGTAAAGCGTGGTAAAGACTTGCGACTTATGATATGATATCTACTGACTGATAAACTAAAATCATGCCGAATATAAAGCATGGCAGCTACGACAAGCACATCGATTAATCGTAATCAAGCTAAATCAAGAAAATGATTCAGGCAATATCGAATGAAAATAGTTCTTTCCCCGCGAAATTGCGGGATTTTTACTAGTTTATATATAGGCTCGAGCCCAGGACCTTTCCGATCCGAAAGCAAGTGTCATGCGCCATACTCATACCACAAGACACATTGCCGTTCGATTAGGATTTGGATTGTTAGGGCGTCGAAAAAATCTGTGATGTCAAACAAAGGTAGTGAGTGATGAACTCATTATAAAACCAATCAACTGTCTAGGATGTTTTTTTGACACATTTTTAATGCATGGTTTCATTTCTTATATAACTGATATAGAAGCCCCAAAACCAAAGGACCTACGCAACAATCCCAAATATTTGTGAATTGTGTGTATTTATGGGTTTACATAACAGAGAGATTAAACTCCTTATACTCTAAATATAATCTCCCAAAACGTATACTTTACATTGACTGTTTCCCTCGAGCTGAGGACTCGGCCAGGGATAGAAGAAAACCTCAGGAATCTCATTCTAGGACAAAAACAGAAGTTGCTTGTTTGGTTTGTTTTTAGGGTTTTTACGGCGCTTTTCAACACATTAAGGTCATATCAGCGCCAGTAAAAAGGAAGAAAATGGGATAGTAAAAGTTCTAGAATTACAATTAAATCACAAAAGAAAAGGTAAGACAAAGGGCAATTGGTTCAAATAGGGAACAGATGTAGAAATTTCCCAAAAGCACACCGTCGAAGTACTTAGTTTTGAATCACCTAAAATTTTCCCTCCAGAAAAGGGCCCCCCAAAAAGGGAAAAATCGTTTTTAAAAAAATTTTTT
>NW_027623725.1:0-9410 GCF_034508935.2 Berghia stephanieae
CCCAAAATCCTCACTGTGGTATTCAGGGAACGTGGGAAAATATTCTATTAAGTGCCCCCTCTCTCTCCCTCCTCCTCTTCTCTCCTCCCCCTCTCTCTCTCTCTCTCTCTCTCTCTCTCTCTCCCCTCATCCTCTCTCTCCCCTCTTTTCTCTTCTTCTATCTCTATCACTATCTATCCTTCTCTCTCTCACACTCACACACTCTCTCTCTCTCTCTTCTCTCTCTCTTCTCTTTCTCCCAACACTCCTCTTCTTTTCCTCTCTCCTCTCTTCTCCTCTCTCTTCTCTCTCTTCTCTCTACCCTATCTATCTATCTATCTCTAACCCTCTCTCTTTATCTATCTATCTCTCTCACTCTTTCTTGTTTGAGTAAATGTGCGTGCGGGCGCGCGTGTGTGTGTGAGAGAGAGAGAGTGTGTGTGTGTGGTGAGGAGAGTTGTGTGTGTATGTGTGTTCGTGCTCACCTCACGTAGCAATCTACATCTGTCATGGCCAATAACATCACAAGGTTCTCCCCGACCGCTGTCGTCAATAAATAAATGCCAGAGTCAGTGCCAGACAACTAACAGCCGAATTACCTCGGAGAGACAGGTGTGCCATGTGAGGGGAAACCTTTATTCTGTGGTGTGGGGTGACGGTTGGGTGGCAATGAAAAATGGAAACAACCAAATCTCGAGACATGTATAGATAGAACGAAAATGACGTCATTCTGGTCTTTGTTTTTTTTTTTTTTTTTTTTTTTTTTTTTTTTTTTTTTTTTTTTGCCATTCGCTTTAATGAGTATTCTCATTAAACGGTATTAACCAACTATAGAGGTACGCAAGCTTTGTGTGTTGGTCCATTATACTCGCTGGATGGCAATGTTGTGAGCTTCTTAGTCAAGCGCATACTATCTATAATGTGTCCGCAATACAGAAATCAGTACTAAATACTGTGCGACACGTAAACCTCGGACTTACTCGGACACAATGTTTAACTCTATCCTTGCCGGACCATCTGGGAACACGTCCAGAATTCCCAAAATGCAAGTGTCTAAGACCGTTAATTATTCAATCATATTGAGAGTAAATTGGTAACTTGCAATGGTAGATTTAAAACTGGTATTACCTCCCCAAGACAACTGAGAAGTTTTTGAAATTTCGTGTAGACAGGTCAGCAAGAAGACATCATGTATTTCTTTATAAATCCCGTTAGGCTTTAAGACAACGCTGTTATCTGCCGTCTTCTCGGTATATATTCACACTAAGAATGGTGAGAAATCATTGTCAAAAGTCATTTCTAAGAACTCAACTTTGCGCTGTCTGCGAAATCATGGCAGTCGAACCCAGGACAACCAGGTTATAAAGTCACGTGCCACTTAACCATATGGCAGATCTGCTGCTTGAAATTTCAGACATTCGTCGTTTTCAAATGGAAAAAAAAAAAAAAAGTAACCATAAAAATAGCTTTACAAATGATAATTGCCCTCAACATGATTCAAAAAAAAAAAAGACTACAAAGTCCTAAAGACAGATGTCTGGAATGACACTTTCTTTTTCAGTAAGATTTATTAAGTCAATTTGACTGCCACCCGTTCACATTCCAAAAGTGGAATCAAACGCCTGAAATAAGAATTTCAGAAGAAAAAAAACATAAGAAGTTCACCTCTTTCACCCCCCCCCCCCCCACCCCCACCCAACCCCAACCCTCTTTGCTCTTTTTTATTCTTACTAATATCATCATTTTTGAAAATCGTAATTATAGAGACAATGGCGGAATAGAACAAGAAGGAAGAGGAAAATAGGAATGATTCCGCCAAAAGCGGAAGGGTTGGCAGATAGGTCAAGTCTACACATTTGCAGCGCTGCAGTCGGAGTCAAAAAATTCGTAATTCTACAAATGTTTCGTAATACTAGGCAGGTCTGCCCATAAGACTGCACAAACATAAACAAGCAAAAACACGACCAGATAATCTTCCTCGCAGTAGACCCTTCCATGGACGTTGTAGAACGCTTTGCCGCGCAATGTTCGACCTGGAACAGATAAGGAAAAAGAAGGAGTAATTAAATAAATAGCATTATTATGACGTGAAATCGTATTTCGACATTAATCTATGTTAATGAAATAATAAGTATGGGCGTTAAATACAATTAATTTATAAATACACAATATTATATTCAGTCATAACAACGTGGGAATAAATCATAATTGGAAAAATACGTAGAGAGTTAATGCAATTGAAAATATTAAATTATATAATATATACAAAGTGACAAAAGGACGTTGTTTTGTTTTGTTTTTAATATAAAGCTCGACACATAAAAACACACGCACACTTACAGTGAGATGGAGGGGAGGGGGGGGGGGGGGGGGGGGGAGAGAGAGAGAGAGAGAGAGAGAGAGTGAGAGAGAGAGAGAGAGAAGAAAAGCGATAGATAGAGAGACAATGAGAGAGAGATAGAGAGAGAGAGAGAGAGCAACAGAGAGAGTGAGTGTGTGTGTGTATATATAAATATGTGTGTGTGTGTGTGTGTGTGTATGTGTGTGTGTGTGTGTGCTTACGCGTGTTATGTTCGAACGCGCGCGTTTTTTTTTTCTTTACGTGTGTTTTATTTTGTTTTGATCTTTTTTTTTCTTTTGCTTTGTATTTCTTTACTTCTTCTTCTTTTTCTTTTCTTTTTAAAAATAATAAGCCTTCATTGTTGACTTGACATTCCTGAGCTCCAATTTATATTCTCATTCCGGTGCGACGAAGTTATTTTGAATAGAAGATGAGTCATCGTACGACTCAACAGACCGGAAATATACGACAAAGGCGGTGTATATCGTTAAAATATCCGTTTTTTTTTATTGATATTAGGCTAAAGCTGAACAACAACAATAGCTACAATTACAATAAACCCTAAACACTGACAAAAAGGATTAGATAGATATAGATAACGTGGTTTTTAAAACAAACAAACTGTGTTAGAAGTTTTCTTTCCGTAAACCATCACGATCACGTATCAAAATTTAAAATTAAAAGACCCCCCGGGGAAATCTCAAAAACGTGATACGGACTTATATATAAATTCGTGTAATTAATTTTTTTTTAAAAACAAAGATTAAAAAAAGAATTAAAAACAACAACAACAAAAAATAAAATAATAATAAAAATAAAAAATAATAATAATAATAAAAAATAATAAAAAAAATAATAAAAATAATAATAAAAAAAATAATAATAATAAATTTTTAAAAAATTTTAATAATATAATAATAATAATAATAATAATTTAATAAAATAACAAATAAGTAGAAGTAAAGAAGAGTAAGAAGATAATAAGAAGAAGAAGAAGGAAGACAAGAAGAAGAAGGAAGAAAAGAAGAAGACGACAAAGAAGAAAAGAGAAGAAGAAAAGAAGAAGAAAGATAAAAGAAGAAGAAAGAGAGAAGAAGAAGAAGAAGAAAAGAAAAGAAGAAGAAGAAGAAGAAAAGAAAAGAAGAAGAAGAAGAAAAGAAAGAAGAAGAAAAGAAGAAAAGATAGAAGAAAAGAAGAAGAAGAAAAAAAATAATAAGAAGAAGAAAAATAAGAAATAAGAAGAAAAGAAAGAAAGAAGAGAAAGAAGAAAAGAAGAGAAGAAGAAGAAGAAAAGAAGAAAGAAGAAGAAGAAGAAGAAAAGAAGAAGAAGAAGAAGAAGAAGAAGAAGAAAAGAAGAGAAGAAAGAAGAAGGAAAGAAGAAGAAGAAACAAGATAAAAAATCTTACTTTTCTGTTTGTTGTTTTGTTTCTTTTAATTTTTTAACATCGTTTTATCGTGTGGCTAAATGGTCTTGTCCTTGGTAAAAACACACTTTACTCACATTCTCTCACCATACTCAGGTGTAAAATGAGTACCTGGCCGTCAACAGTGTTGTGTCTGTCGTAAAAAAAATTGTATATAGCCTAACAGGCGTGATCTCTCGTTCTTCATGTTACGTCAGGGACCCCTTGTAAATCGATTTGAGCACGTTTAATGGATATTGCGCTATATAAAGCTCAAGTTTTGTTAGTGACAGATCTGGAAAATAAACTTAGAGTCTTCATTTAGCGTAATATCCACTAAACGCGCTCAAAGCGTTAAAAAAAGGGTCCTTGACCAACAGCAACACGTTGGGCATGTAGAACAAGCCTTTTTAAGCGATATTATATTCTTCTTTTAGACAGGGGAAAACGCTGTTGACGTCCAGGTACTTATTTTACCCCGAAATACAGTGAGAAAAAGTGAGTAAAGAGCCTTTTCCAAAGGACTCAACTATTGCGCCGAGCGAGGCTCGAACCCAGGACCTTCCGATCTGTGATCACGCCCACATAACATGATTTAAAAACAAATAATTAATTAAAAATAAATAAATAAATACATAAATAAATAAAACCGAATAAGGTCAAATTTGACTTTTTAATATATTTACCGATTGAACCTGTATCAGTCCGAAATAAAAAAGAAAAAAAAAGCAAAAGTACACGAGGAAAGAAAAATAGAATTCGAATTTGGGCCCAAAATTTGGGACTTTCGAAAATCAATATAATACATCTAGATATTTTCCTACATTAAAAAAATTACACGTCTATATAAACCAATTACATCTGTGTCAATCGTAGGTCGAAAAAAAAATAATTCAAAAATTTAAAAAAATTTAAAAAGCAAATTTCAAAGTCTATTTCAACATTAGATATTAAAAACCATGTACACACTTCTCCCACACTCATACACACACACACATACATACACACACACACACATACACAACACACACACACACACACACACACACACAACACACACCACACACACAAAAGAGAGAGAGAAAAAAATGATAGGTAAATTTTAAAAAAAAATTAAAAAGACTAGCGGAGATCGCCGACGCGGTTGCCCGAACAACCAACAAAGAAATGGCGGCAGTCGAAAGCGCGAAATATGCAAGTGGCATGTAATGGGTAAAGGAAGCGTGCTGCCGCTAAGTGAAAAATACGTTTTAATCATTGTGGCAGATTATTTTTTTAAAGTAAAAATCCCGGACTTAAGAAAAGGGGGCTCACTCTCAACCTACGTGTGTACATATTTCAGGTCTGATAAGAGAACGCAAATTTTGGGTCAGACTTGACATTGTTGTATTGGACAATATTTTGTGTTGGGATGATGACACTATGTATCGAGTTCCGTTAAAAAATATTATAAATCCGTTACAACTTGGGTTATCAGACCTTCATAATATGACAGTTTCAGTCAAGTCCCTCTCAACTTATATCAAATTCTTAAACATGAGGGATTCAAAGAAATATATGTGCGTCTGTATGACGTCATTTCTTGACAGGTTGAGGTTTATCATAATTCATTGAAAAGTCGATGTAAGAGAGGGAAAAATAGAGAAAGAAAAAAAAAACATTATATTTTAGGTAAAAAAAAAAGAAAAAAAGAAGAGAAACAATACGAAAGAAAGACAGAAATAATGAGAAAGAAAAAAAAAGAAGAAAGAGAGAAATTAGCAAAATGGGGAGGAAAAAATGGGGGGGGGGGGGCATTTTGTCAGTGTACGGGCGGGAGCGAAGCTGTAAAAAAACAGATGCAAGGGGTACAAGGGTGGATTTGAGGTCTAACACTGCCCCCCAGTCCAGAATAGAACCTATTTGGCCTTAACAGACTGGTCATAATATTATTAAGAGAGAGTGAAAGGAAGGGTAATGTTTAGAATAACTAACAGACAAGATGATAGCTGTCGCTAAGGGAAAATAGAATATATTATGTACAATCTAAAACGGCTTTACTTTCGGTCCAGTGGGTGACATTCGACTTCGCACGCTCGTTCGAGTTCGAGTCCCCTTTTTCGAGACGAAAAGTTGGTCCTTGGAAAAAAAGGCTCTTTATGTCACAATTCTCTCAAACGTACTCGGGTGTAAAAAGAAATACCTGGCCGACAAAAAAAAAAAAAAATGAATTTCAATATCCCCTTCCTTTATAGGCGTAAATTCTAATCCTACATAAGTGTTGCTGTTGGCTTGAGACCCTTGTAAAGCGCTTCGGACACGATTAGAAAGATATTGCGATAAATTATAAAAGCTCATGTTTTTAAAGGGGAGGGGGAGGGGGGAGGTCTCGATGTTGGTCGAATCAGCATTTTGCAATAGTTCCTTTTATTTAAATCAAGCGGAATTATCGATAAAATTTTGTCCGATTAGAAAACCTTTAGTTTCCCTATTGTGTAGCTTAAAAGAAAAACCACGGAAGGGTTTGGGAATGTCTCCCTGGTAAATTATAAAAAGGAAAATAAAAGTTTTTATTTTTTTTAGTCAAAAGATTATATAGATTAGAAGCAATAGGCTAAAAAATGGCCCCAACGCCTCAAAAAGGGGGATTATGTCGGGGGGAGAGGGGGGGGGGGGTGTTTTTAAACATAAAAAGTAATTTATAGTTTTTAAAAAAGAGGTTTTTGGGTTAGTTTTATAGTTTTTTCTTTTTTTTTTAAGGAAATAGGGGGGGGGGGGGGGGGGGGGGGGGGGGCAAAATGGCCGAGGGGTTTAAAAGACATTGTATGTGACCGAAGGGTCGGGTTTCGGAACCCTTCATGCACTTTTCGTTTATTTTTTTTTCCTTGGGCAAGTTTCAAACCCCCAAGTGTTTTATTGGACGAAATGGGGATTGTTATTGACATCAGACATCCTGTTTTTTATGGTTTATCGATATTCTTCATGGGGAAAGCCAAAACAGGGGTGAAAGATCGTTCGAAAGGCTTTTTTTTTTTTTAAAAATAAATAATTGTTTTACAAACAAAAATTTCAATTTCTTTTTATTTTAACCTTTAAAAAAACCCTTTTTTTGGGAAAAGGGTTCCTCCGAGTTCCGTTTGGGTACGAAAGGTACTACTACTGTCTACAAAAAAATCGGAAGCTTTTTACAAATCGCATTCTCAGATTTCGTTTTTACGTTCGGCCTCAAAACCCCTTTTTCCCGCCCAACAAAAAACATTTTTCATAATATTTTAGGTTACATATCTAAAAAGATATAGCTCAAAATTTGCAAGACCCTAATAAAAAGAAGCCCAAAAAAATCGAAAGTCGAAATTTTTAATCTTTGGCGCAAAAAAGTATGAAAAAAGAGCCCAATTTTGGACTTGTCGGGCCAATTGCAACTCTGATTTGAGATTTTGTTCCAATCGGGGGAGGTCAAAAAAAAATGAATAAATTTTTCTCTTTTTCGAGGCACACGTTAAAATTCATTTTCCCCACGCTTGGCTGTTTTGTAGAAATTCAGTGTGACGAAAAATTTTAAAACATAACCGCCCCCATGTGGTTTTTAAATTACAGCCGGGGGCAAGCTTGAGGTACGCCCGGGCCTGCCCAATGAGAGAAAAAGTCAAACGGATTAAAAAAAACAAAAATAATTAAAAATTATAGGCCCTTCGCATTCCCAATGTAGTATCTTTAAAATAATTTTAATTCGGGCCCCCGGCTTACAGTCAAAACATGTAAAGCGCACACAAACGGCGCGTAAAACACACCCACCAAAAAAACAAAAACAAAAATTTTTTAAAACCCAAAAAAACACTATCCCCCATACACACCAAGAAAAAAAAAAAAAAAAAAAAAAAAGTTTTTGTTGGATATCCAAAAATATTAATATAATGTCCCCCACACACGCTTTTGCTATGTCGATGGAGGTATTAATTTTGAAAATTTCTGGCAAACTAGGCGCGCTGAAGACCCGGGCGGACCGCGGTCCGACGGTTTTTAGTGTGAAACCCAAACCCCGGGCCCAGAGGGGAAGACGGCGCCGGTCCCCACTTCTTATCACCCTTTCAACTATTGCGGGGGGTCCCTTTCAAGGCCCCCGTCCTCGGTTCGCGCCATACCCTTTTCTTTCCCCGCGATTCGTTGCTTCGGTTGCCTATCTTCCAAATCCCCCCTCCCCCTTAATTTTATCGACCCCCCCCCCTTTTTCCATCACTAAACGACACGGGGCGCCATACAGGCGCACCACCAACCTCCACCCGCAAACCCCCCTTTTTGGGTTTAGAGGGGGGGGGGGAAAAGGGGCCCCCCGCCTTGGGCGATTCCCTTATACGGGGTTAAAATTTTAAAATTTATACACCATAAAAGATGCAATGACAAAAGATCTTTTGGTGAAGGGCAAAAGACCCCTCTTCTCTATGGGTTTATTGTTTGAAAAGTATGTACTACAAAAGAAAAGTTGTGTTTGTGTGTGTGTGTGTGGTTGGGTGTGTGTGTGTTCGAACCTAGCAAGTAGCAAATCGATTTTTTTTTTTTTCTTTTGTCCATTTCTTGTACCACTCCTTTCTATCGCGTGTTGTCATTTTAAAAAATACAATTTTAAAAAAATTTTTTGTTGGTTTTTTTTTTTTATAAAAAAAATAATATGAGTTTCATTAGGTTTTTTTTTTTTTTTTTTCTTCCCCCAAAAACCCGTTTAAAAATCTAATTTTTTTAAAATTAATGAAAGGGGCCCCCAAACCAAAAAACACTCCCTTTTTTAACCAAACAAAACATCCCCAGCATTTTTTCTAACCCCTTTTACTCCCAAAAAATTACGGGTTTTTAAACGGGGAAAAGTCCCACGCCCCTTTTACTTCAAAAACCCCTCTTATTTTAAATTTACTCTCTTTTACTCTTCAATGTCGTGCCCTTAATTGTGTGTGTGTGGGGGGGGGGGGGGGGTGGAGTTGCGTGTGGTTCAACGCCGAAAAAAACTCGTATACGCTTGGGCGGATGCCATTATCTCCCCTTAATGGGGATAATTTTCAAATTTTTTAAAATTATCGAAAAGTAACAAAGAATACGGTGAGCAAATAAAGAAGGACAACCCCCCCCTCCTTCTTAATTAGGTTACAATTTGAAATGAGTGTGCTACTCCGTGGTTTTACTCCATAGGCCAAGGTTTTCATCGTGTAGCGGGCTTTAACGGTTTAAGAATGAAGATCCCCCGCTTCCCAAAGGTCAAACCGGGTTTTTTTTTCCAACAGTCCTCAGGAATGTTTAATGCGAAAAGGACGGTCTGGACGGTCCTTTCGGTTTCATTTCCCAAGGACCCTAGGCCCCGGGGCTAACTTTCCCCAAAGGGCCGCCCCACTAGTGCAACAGTCTTTAGGTGCTACCTATCAAACATGTGAGGTTTGAACCTAAGTGTACTTTTGTGATGGCCTTAGAAACAAAAAAAATTTATTGGCTGATTGATTCATTTATTCAAAGCCCAGTCTTTTTTTTGTCCCGGCTGTAAAAATTAAAAGTTTGTAGAATTACATAATTCGAACCCAATCCAAAATTCAGAGCTTTTCCCCTCTTAAAAAGTATTTAAAAAAATAAAGATTGGCAAAAAGGGAAAGTATTTAATCTTTGGGGGGTAAATTGTTGACCCATGATGGTATTTTTGACCCTTGAGGGTAAATTTTTGATCCTGAGGG
>NW_027623726.1:0-9413 GCF_034508935.2 Berghia stephanieae
CATTTTAACCATGAAAAACTCCAAGTTTTTAAACGGGGAAAGCAGTTGGGGAAATAAAATAGTTATTGTAAGTTCTCAATCATTTTTCATAGGAATCGGTGCGATAGTCATCGAGTCTGTAGCATGTCCACTCCAGTTACAAAGTCTAGCGACACTGAATGCGGTCAATACGCTTCAATAGTCAGGACGTCACTTCCCTCGTAACTTAGTAACGGGCCTTTAAACTATCGGAACAATGGCGGACGCCCTATGATTTCTCCGACGAGCATAAAAGTGTATCCAGAGGAGAAAAAAACATTATAAATTGATCATGTTTTGACTTTTACACCTTCTGTTTCAAAAGACATGAAAAGTTTGTCAGCATGAAGAATAAAAAGTACCGATTTTCTTTTTTTAGAACCACGATGGCCGCCGTTGCTGGGCGACTGACATAAGACTATTAAATCCAATTACGAGATGAATGACAATGACAGCCAAAACATAGAAGCAATATAGTCCTTGGTGAATCAAAAACAATTTTGCTCATACATATTATCGTACACTGAATTAAAAAAAAAAAAAAACAAACAACAGCACCGTCAACAATAAGTGGGTGTTTTATCATAATTAATATGTCACTTTAGTATGAAATTGTCAATTCTTACATTTTCCATCAATAATTGAAATTTATGGTGCCTATGAATTGGTAATAGACGAATTTAATATATAAAATAAAACAATAACTTTACATTTATATAGTTCAATACCCACTATACAAGCTCAAGCGTTTTACAGTAGCAACACTTATCATGTAGGTCGAGATATAACGCCGTCAGATGACTTTGCAATTTTTTTTTCCAACAAGAGAAAATTCTGTTAACAGACAGATATTCATTTTACGATGAGAGAATGTACAGAAGAGCATTTTCCAAGGACTTCACCGCGGCGCTCAGAGAAGGACACGAACCCCAACCTGCCAGTCCGTTGACGAGTGTCAAACCACAAAACCATATTTAGCCGCTCCAAAATTAGGACACATTTAATTCAGCATCGCATGTCTGTCGCTACTTTTTGGGTTAATTTTTAAAAGTCGTTTTCTTTTGATAAACAATTTATTTTGAATTTTGGTATCTTTCTTATTTTGGTATTTCTCTCTAACGCAGACATGCTAAAAAGTTCAATACACAAAGAAACAAAATAGCCTACAAATTATGAGTTATCTATTTTGTCCCAACAAATGAGGCGAATTGCACCTTTTTTAAAAGAACGATACTTCCTCGTGGCAATGAAATTATAAAATAAAGAATTTTCTGTAACAATATTTTAATGCATATAATTCATGAATCAATAGTGTGGCTCAATAATATTGACGTTTTGTCACGCGCCTGGGATTTTTATACGAGTTATTGTGGCATATTTCTTAAAACGATTTGGCAACCCTGTCGCAGTACTTACGTCGAGAGCTTTTATTATTGTATTGTGCGAAGGGTTTGTACCCGAAACGTCCATTGACTGTATTATTCCCATCCGAAGCCTTTCCATTTTTACCCTTTCCTTAGTACTTACGTCATAATTTACAAGTTTCTCACTGCACGCGTTATCTATAGAGGTGTTCTCACATTCCAACAAAAGAGTTTGCGATCGCTATCGCTATCCCTTTTTGTTGACTGAGAAGTAAAAGGGCACTCATCTCCCTGTCTGCTTCATAATATTTGTAATTTTAAGCTAAAGTTTTACCCACAAAAATAAAAAGAAAGGAACAAAATAACAAGTAATTTGTATAAGAATATTTATGAAGTTATGACGAATCTTGTGAATCAAAATACACTTTTCATGATTGTAAATTGGTATAATGTTTTAAGATTACTGCTTATTTTGGGTCATGTTCTAACATGATATACTGTATTGTTTATCATTTAACAAGTCCAAATAATATTGTAAAGCATTTTTTTTTTGTGTGGATTACTTATAGTCTGGTGGTAAATATTATGTGCGTGAGCACGGGGTGAGGTGTGTGTGGTGTGTGTGTGGTGTTTGTGTGTTGTGTGGGGTCGTACGCGTGCATATCTCATCCCAGAATATTAATTGCCATGTGTATTAAGACGTCTATATCATATCAGGACACGTTTTTTGTGTTATTCCATTTGATTATAAATCAAATATTATGCCCCTGATATACTTTGCCCAGTGCTCATTCAAATTAGTATTTGAAAATTTTGGGTTTTTGTTCGGTTTTTTTCTTTGTTTAGTTCCTCATTATTATTTTTTCAGGGGGAGGGAGGGGGGGGGGGAGTTGTTTGTTTGGGTGGGGGGTTTTTGTTTTGTTTTGGTTTCGTTTCTTTAAAAATCTATTTTTTCTTGTTTGGTTTGGATTTATTTTTCGTTGTTGTTTTTACATAATTTGATTTATCAAACGAACCAGGAAAGCACCCTGAATTGATAATAGTGATTGACCAAATTAACCATCTAAATGTATAACTTTATGTTTTGTTTATGTTTGTTCTATTTTGTTTTGGTTGGTTGATCGGTTTGGTTTTTTGTTGTGAATCTACAAAAGATGCTTCGTTTTTAAAAACCAATGTATTACAACAACAACAACAACAAAAATCAGTGGGTTCCCCAATATTATATATATATATTATATATATATATAATTATATATATATTATATAGGGTTGTGTGTGTGTTGTGTGTGTTGTCTTCATTTTTAAGCCGACACAGTAGCCGAGGGACGATTAGATAGATCTATTTGGAGACGGTTTGCACAAACGAATGTCCCCGCCTCATATTATTAAAATTAGAGGACTTTCCGGCCATTGAAAATTTCAAAGTATTAGTAAAAATTAGTGCCTTTGGGTTGAATTCTTTGTCGCTCTTCGAGCTTATCAAATACATTTTATGAAAAACAGTCGTAAACTTTAAAACAGCAGTTCATTCAACGATATAAAAATGCATTTTTTACTTATTTTCATGTTAGAAATCATGTTTGAACTGTGATCAATTGTCCAATGAATTCTTTGATCGTTTGTTTTACATAACGTTCCTCGTCTTATTTAATCACACATTCTTGGCGGCCAGTGCCTCAACTAGGCGTTTCTTAGAGGATTATTTCCTATAGTATGATAGAAGTTGAATATGTTAATTTTTAAAATCAAAGCAAAAAAAAAAAACCAAATAAAATTTCTTGGGGTTTAAATATAAATATTAAACTCTATTTATTATTTTTAAATAATAATAATAATATAATAATAATAATAATAATAATAATAATAATAATAATAATAAATAATAATTATTTTATTATTATTTTATTTTATATTTTTTTATTTTATCATTATTATTATTAAATTTTATTATTATTATTATTATATTTTTATTATATTATTTATCATCATCATAATTTTTATTATTATTATTATTATTATTATTATATCATCATCATCAAAAATAATTATTATTATTATTATTATTATTATTATTATATTATTATTTTATTATTTATCATCATCATTATTATTATTATTATTATTAAATTTTTATTTTTCATCATTATTATTATTATATTATTATTATTATTAATTATTATTATTATTATTATTATTATTATTATTATTACATTACATGCTATAACTATAATGGGGAAAATGGATAGTTTTGTTTTTTTAATAACAATAACTAGAATCGCTATCAGTGATAATTTTTTAAATCTGGAGCAGCGTTGGGTCAGTGATAAGGTCTTTGCTTCGTATCAGAAAAAATACTAAGTTCGATTACCCCCCGGACTGTGCGGCCTTGAGCAAGTCATTTCCCCTAGCTTTATTTTCCGCCGCTGCAATGCGGCTGACGCTGGGTTATTTCAGTCTCCTCTTGGTTGTCATAGGCCCTAAAATACAAATTTCCTCATTGGGATGAATATATAGAATTTGATTTGTTTTTTTATTATTTTATTTTATTTATTTATTTAAAGTTAAAAGAAACTGATATTTGTTATTTCTAGTGATTTTTTCATTAAATTTATTAACTCTCGGCATCTGCCAACCTCACCACTCCCCTCCCCCCCCCCCCCCCCCCCCCCCCCCCCCCCCCCCCCCCCCCCCCCCAAAAAACCCCCCCCCCCCCCCACCCCCCCCCCAAAAACCCCCCCCCCCACCCCCCCCCCCCCCCCCCCCCCCCCCCCCCCCCCCCCCCCCCCCCCCCCCCCCCCCCACCCCCCCCCCCCCCCCCTCCCTAACTAAACACCAGATTGAGCAGTGGGTACGATTTTTTTATGAGATTCCAATTAATTAAATAAAAATAGATATTTACTTACTATGTGCAATTTAAAAAACCATTGTCTGCCTTTAAACCCCCCCCCCCCCCTCCCTCCGAAAAAAAGGAAACACCCTTTTGAAGCTAGTTTTGTCCTCAAAAAGCTCATCCTTCAAATATCAATCTATTAATGTGACCCATTTTTCTGTCAAAATCAATCAAATATTTGCCTCCCCTTTAAGTCTCCGGATTTGAAAAGTTTTTGACAATAATGGGGTCGTTTTTTTGGTCGATCGATAGCTACATTCAGGACGAGTTTTCTGGCCAAAGTGTTTTAGAATGTGTTGATTTTATGGGGCCGGGGGGGGGGGGGAGAGATTAGAGCACGGCTGTGTGGTCAACCTTATAAACATTTTTGTTGAAAATTACTTATTGTTGTTTATAATAATACTCAATGAGGAAAAGATAGGATGATGAATTTGAAGAATGAAAAAATTGTTTTAATTCTCAATATTTTGATGAATGAGCAGTAGCCTTAAATAGATATCTTCCGAACAGTTTTTAAACCTGCCCTTTAAAATCCCTGAATATTTAATAGTATTTCTTTTAATTTCCAAGTCAAAATTTTTCTAAAAGAGTAATTAATTTGAATTTCAGATTTTTCCATATTGATGATGTGGTTAAGTTATCAGCTCACAAACTTTCTTAATTATTATGGTTTGTGTTTATTTTATTTAAAAATGAAAAACCATTCCCTGTACCGCACATTCCTACAGTGTGATATTGGTAGTCAATTAAAAGTCTGGAGAAGTTGAGGAGACGTTGATAATTTTTGTATCGTTTTAACCCAATAAAGCTAATAGTTCAACAGTTTGCAGAACCCACTTCCCTGGGAATGACCGCATAGTAACTGGTTCTAAACTATTAGAGCAATGGTGGACGCATTCTCTCCATACCAACCTATGAAATCTTCTTCGGCCAGCAAAAAGGGGCTGGAGGGAAAAATTTTAAACCTGACATGTTTTGCTTTTTAAACATTTTGATCACATGACATGTGAAAAAGTTCAGCCGAACAAGCTGTGGCTGGGTGGGCGGGACGTGACATTGGACTATTGAATCCTATTTCAAAAGGTGTAAAAAACATTCCCTATGTTAAAAAAATAAAAAAAAAAAAAAAAGAAAAAAAGAAAAGAAAAGAAACTTGAGCGTTAATAAAAACACAAAATCCACAAAAGGACCAAAAAAAAAACGCTTTACAAAAGGCCCTATCCAACAGCAACTCTTACTATATTTCTTAGTATTAGGGCATGACGGCCGTAAGGCGTATTAACATATTATAATTATGCATTTATGTGGGAAACATCGTTTCAAAACGGTGTTATGTCGGGATCCACAAAATGGCAAAAGTGAAATTAACGTCAGAAGGAATAGAGATTTGAGGTTTTTGAATCCATTGTCCTCCCTATCAGTATAAGATCAACGCACGTTTCATACTTATAATTATAAATTCAATGTTTAGCATCTCAACCACCTCGACTTTGTACCGTTTTGAGACTTAGTCCTATGTGACTCATATTATTTTTACTTGTCTTTCATAGCAAAACATATTCCGGACCATTGAAAAAAACGTTTTACAGATATTAGGAAATACCAGATATGCCAAAAGAAAAAAAGAAAGGAAAAAAAAAAGGAAGAAAGAAAGCAAAGAAAAAACGTTCTTTAAAAAATATATCACAAAGTAAAGCGACTGGAATATTATTATTATCCACTCACTCATAATCATTTACGCGCATGCTGGCATTTGAGGCAATGCAAGGGATTTCCCCTGGTCTTTTCAGCTGCTTTTCTTGTGGCCACCTCCTGGACAGCCCTCTCTGTTTTAGGTCACTCTCCTCAGTACGTCTCCAGGTCCCCTTGGGCGGCTCGGGTCCTTTTTTTTTTTTGGGGAGTACATCGCAGAGCCTGTCTTGTCAAAGATTCCTAAATTTTCCGAGACAGATGTGCCCCAACCATTGCCTTCTTCTCCTTTTAATAAGACTCTCCAGACTCAATCCGCTCTGGCTCTGATATTTCCTTCAAATCTATAAAATTATTTCTTCATAATTAACAATTCTGCCGACCTCTGAAAAAGCCATGTTTTAAAAAATTTGGCCAGAAATCGTTTCCTCAATGTCGATGAAATTAAAATGACCCCTCATTTTGTTAAAACCTCTCAAAACCTAGGACTTCCTGAAATGCAAGGTTTGAGGGTAATACAAGTTTGAGAGTTTTTACAAACATGATGGTCATTTACATCGATCAATATAATTTGTAGAACAAGTTTTCAGGCCAAAATCTTTAAAACTTGTTTTGGGTTTTTTTGTTTTTTCAGATTACGGCAGAGTTCTATTAGATAAAGTTGACATCCAAAATTGTTTGTTTTGATTTTTTGATGATTTTTGATTAGTGTCAATCCCTTCTCCTAAATTTTGTTGTGAGTATGCATTGAGACAAAACTTATACAATGTAGGGCTGTAAGCATGTTCAATGGATCAGTTAGTGCGTTTTAAAGTTAATAAAAAATGGTATTCACTACACTGTTTTCGTTCTAATTTTTTTCCACATTATTTTATAATAATCTTTTTTATGATTTTTTTCATTTCTTTTCACTTTTTTTTTTTTTTTTCTTTTATTTTTGTGTTTAATTTTTTTGGGTTTTTTTTTCCCTTTTTTTTTTTTTTTTTTTTTTTTTTTTTTTCTTTTTTTTTTTTTTTTTTTTTTTTTTTTTTTTTTTTTTTTTTTTTTTTTTTTGGGGGGGGGGGGGGGGTTTTTGTTTGTTTTGGTGGGGTTTTCTCTTTTGTAGTGTTTTTTTTGTTTTGTTTTGTTTTTGTCTTTTTGTTTTGCGGTTTTTTTTTTTTTTTTTTTTTTTTTTTTTTTTTTTTTTTTGTTTTTTTTTTTTTTTTTTTTTTTTTTTGTTTGGGTTTTTTGGGGTTTTTTTTTATTTGTTTTTTTTTTGGTATTTTTTTTTTCCTCAGTCAAGATCTCATTCTCTTGAACAGATTTTAGGGTTAAAATAAAATAAACTAAAAAATTTTGGTTTTTTTGGGGTTTTTTTTTTTTTTGCCGCCAAAACAGGTGAACTTTTCTAAAACTTTTGGCAATTATCAATAAAGGGAAATCCCGTATGTGTAACCTAAGACGTCTGGTTTGCTGTACTCTGGTCTTATGGGGGGAACGTCACGGTACCCCTCATTAGTCTTGTCTTAAGGTTGATTTTTATACAACGTTTTCGACGTCTCTGCAAATCCAACACTAACCACTATCCTTACAGCAGAATTTCTTAAATAGCATTTTTCCATTATGTAAAAAAATAATAATGAATAAATCAATTTTTTTGGGGCTACGGGGTCTTTGTCGGGGGGTTTTGGGGTTCAAGTCCTTTTTAAACCAGCAAAGTTGAGTCTGTGGAAAAAGCTCTTTACAAATATTCGCGCACTGTACTCGGGTGTAAAAAAATTTAGAAACTGATCTTTTAAGCGTTGCCCTGTCCGCAAAAAAAAAAAATTTGCACGGCTACATTTTATGTCTCGTCCTCATGCTAAGTGGTTTTGGTTTGGAAGCGCTTAGAGACGTTTAAACAAAACGTAACCCTTCAAGGGCTCACGGACCCAAATTTTTACAGGTTCTGCTGCACTAAACGGTGAAAAAGATTACTTGCTTTTATTCGGGGCAGCGTGTCAGGGGTACGGTTTTCTTCGTACAGAAAGGTACCCCAAATTCGAATATGGCTGCGTGTGTGGTTTTGAGCAAGTCACCTGCCTTAGCTCAATTCGGCGCTGCACTGCGTGACGCCTGAGTTATTCTAGTTTTCCCTTTGGAAAGCCCCTAAAGAAAAATTTGGGATAAATAAAGGATTATTATTTGGATGGGATACGGATAGTTTTTTTGAAATGTACATATTCCAGTTTCCACGATCCATTAAAAAAAATTACTGTTGGAGGATCGGGGATTTAAAAATTCGACAGCCCCCCCCCCCGGGCCCCAGCGCCATTAAAGGGTTTTTTGGGGAAAACCCTGGGGTTTAAAAAATTTTGGGGCCCCAAAAATAGTTTTTTTTTAAATAAAGGGGGGAGGTACAGTGTTTGGGGCCTTAAAAAAATTTTTGTACGGGTTGTGCTTCGCCCCCAAAAGGGTACGGATTTTTCGTCCCACGCCGCTGCGCTGTGGGCCTTGAGCAAGCACCTCGCCCAAGTAAAATTTGACACGTGCCTGCGGAATTTTATTTTTTGTATTTATCTTTTTAAAATTACCCTATTTTTGGAAACCAACAAAAAAAAAAAAACAACCCTCCAAAAGTCCCTTTTGAGAGTTTTTTTGACAAGATGGGGTCATTTAAACCATCGATTTTTTGAAGGGCGGCTTTTGGCCAATCTTTTAAACGAGTTTTTGTTTTATTTTATTTTTTTGGATACGGCAGTTAATGATAAGGTTTGTTGTAGGGAGGGAGAGAGGGGGGGAGAAGAAGAGGGGGAGAGGGGGGGGGGGAAGGGGGAAGAGAGAGGGGGGGGAGAGAGAGGGAGAGAGAGAGAGAGAGGGGAGGTCCCACTAGGGCCTCTGGGTTTTGAATAGTAACTGCCATAACTGGGCTGAAATGACCTAATTTGTATCGCAAACGCGTAAAAACCCCCTTAAAAAAAAAACAAGCTCTAAAAAACTGTTTTTGATGTATATTATTTATTGTATATACATTTAAATACACATTTTAAGCGATTACTCAACGTGTAGTCAAAACGCTTCACCCCAAAATTAAAACAATTTAAAACGGTTTTTTTGTTTAGAGCTTTAAAAAAAAGTTCGATTTTTAAGTTTTTTGGTTGTTTGTTGTGTGTGTGTGTTGTTTTTTTGTGTTTTTTTTTTTATTTGGGGGGGGGGGGGGGGTTTGTATTTTTGTTTTGTATTTTGTTGGGTTTTTTTTTTTTTTTTTTGAATCTGTTATATTCATTTTTTTTCAATACCTTAAAAAAATACAGTAAATCTGGACTGTCGGGGACCTTTAAAATTAACAACAATAAACAATTTGTTGTCGGGAGTAACAAGTACAAAACCGAATCCCTTTTAGAAAGAATTTTTTATGCTACAAAATCCGACTTAATTTACCCAAACAACGAAGATAAGGTTAAAATTTAATAAAATAAAGCCATTTTTAA
>NW_027623727.1:0-9408 GCF_034508935.2 Berghia stephanieae
AAAAAAAAAAATAAAAAATTCTCAAAGAAACGTTTTTTTTTTTGTTTTTTTTTTTAAATGCTTTTAATTTCCATTTTAAAAAATGGTTGTCGGTGCCTTTCACCAAATCAACCAACATAGCCAACGCCCCTGGAGTCGCAAGCCCCGTAAAAACAAACAACATCAATCTTGCTGGTGTTTTTGTAATCCTCGTATAATTTGCTTTTTAAAAATAATAATAATTAATAAAAAATAATAATAAAAATAATAATAATAATAATAATAAATAATAAATAATAATAAAAATAATAATAAAGTGTTATTTAATAGCGCTAAACGCCGACGCCTCAAAGCGCCTTACAATATACTTATAAAACCCAAATAAACACACTCTTACCGAGCCAGAACAGACACACACAACAGTCCCGCACACACTAACTATGCAAGTTTTACAAAAGAAATTAACATTCAACAAAATGGGAATAAAAAAAATAAACGTAAAATTTTAAACTCATCAATAAGAAAATACTAGGATAAAAATTTTAGGGGAAAAGATGTAGTCTTTTAGATTTTTTATTAAAAATTTCTACGCTGCCCAAAGACCTTACTGACAAAGAAAGCGATTTCCAAATTGAATAGGTCCTGCTTTATAAAAGATAAAAAATAATATCGCCCCGAAATTAGTAAGCCGTGTTTTGGCACTTTTTAGGTAGCTGGATCTCCGATGACCAAAACTGCGAATCGGGGAGTAAGGGGACCACAAGTTCTTGAATGTACTGGAGATCGGAATTTGTGCGTTGAAGGGAAAAGGGTGTTTTCTTTTTTTTTTACGAAACCACCGAAATTCAACCCCAAACCCGACAAAAGTTTAGGAAGTAGGTAAACATGGGGGAGTTAACCTGGGGCTCAGGGGAAGTGTACACCAGTCGGGAGTGAATCTGAGACTATGGAAATCTACGAAACCCGCCGAAAAACCCGTGAAAAAAAACACGACAATATCCGACAAAGTTATGGAAGATAGACACATGTGGGGGTGTAAACCTGAGACTGAGGAAGTGTACACCTTTTGGGGAGTGAACCTGAGACATGGGAAAAGGATATAAGTGGCAAAAAAACCTGGGACTATGGGGGGGAGGGAATACCAGTGAGGAATTGAAGCCGGACTATGGGGTACCAGAGGAGAATGAACCTGACATTTATAGCAAGTGGGTTTGCCAGTAGGGATTGAACCCGGGACTCTGGGAAGTGCACACCAGTGGGGAGTTAACCTGGGACTGTGGGAGAAAGTGGATCCCAAATTGGGAGTTTGAAGCGGGACTCTGGAGTTGGGTTCGGTTCCCAAAAAGTATCCATCCCCCACAGTCCCAGGTTAACTCCCAACTGGTGGGGCATTTCCCTGAGTCCCAGGTTCACTCCCCACTGGTGACCATTCCTAATGTGCCAGGTTCCATTCTCCTCTGGTACCCAACTCCAATAGTCCCTGCTTCAAACTCCCAATGGTATCATTTCCCACAGTCCCGGGTTTAACTCCCCCCACTGGTTGGTGCACTTCTATAATTGTCAGTTTTTCATTTCCCTGTGGTACCCAGCTCCTATAGTTCGGCTTCGATTCCCACAGGTATCCCATCTCCCACATCCCCAATTAACTCTCCACTGGTGTGCACTTCCCTAGTCTCAGGTTCATTTCCCAATTGGTGTCCAGTTCCTATAGTGTCAGGTCATTCTCCTCTGGTACCCCATAGTCCGGCTTCAATTCCTCACTGGATCCAGATTAAATTGTATTTAATTTGATGATTGGTGGTTTGTAAAAAGCGTGAAAATAAGATATATTAAATTTTTAGGACATTAAACCTATTATCCAAATATTCCGTGCAAGTTATTTCACTTGTCCTATTATTCTTTTCTCCCTTTCCTCATCTTCCTCCATTTATTCTCTAATCATTGTTTATTTTCATTGGTTGGGGTAATTTTGGTTCTTTTCTGCCCTGGGCCGAGAACTATGAATTTAAATATGTCTGGGAGTGATCTTGTGAAGTTATCTCCGAAATATCAATGAAAACTTTTACACGTTTGTTCTGTTGCCATCTTCTGCGTGGCCTTGAGCAAGTCACCTCGCTCTAGCTCAATTTGCGGCGCTGCACTGCGGTTTGACGCCTGATTTTCCAGGTTTCCCTTGGAAATAGCCCCTAGAGCAAATTTTCCCTTTGGGATAATAAAGGAATTTTTTTTATATTTATTTATTTGAAGCCCAAAGCATTGATGGAATAACGAGGAGCTGGCCATATTATACCTCCGCATAGATAAACCAGAGAGGGATCCATTATCCCGTCGTATGGCCCCTTTCCAGCGTTATATTTTAAAAAAAAAAATTCGAACAAAATTTTGGATCAATAAAACGCCGTTGAAAAGGGAATGAATGTACATATTTTTGTCAAACTACTCAACTCTCAAATTTTCTGATTGGGGGCCGTTTTTTCCTTTAAAAACCCTCTCATTTCCAATTACAGGAAAAATCGTCACATTCTTTTCGATACATCCAATTTTTTCTCATTCAGGGATTTCTTTTATACATCACATAATTTAGATAAACATATTTGGAATTGTTCTAAAATTAAATACGCATTATAAAGTTTGTTTGCGGGGACAAAAAGATCTCATCAGAGGTCTAAATCGGCCAAAATTAAATACAACATGATGCGCAAAGCTCGTATGTAAGTAGTATTTCAGATTTTTTGATCCGCCGATCGTGAACATCGAAAAATTCAGAGTTTTTTGATCGGCGACCAACGTATTTTCCTTTGTATTTTTGAGTTGGGTTGTTTGAACAATCAAATTTTTATGGTACTGGGTGTGGGCCTTTCAGGTTAAAACTAGCAAAATGATCGCATAAAGGAGAGAATTAAATTCAATTATTTTCGGAATCTTTGTTCATCCTGACATCATACCATACTCGATGAAGGAGAATGGGTTCACATAGTAAAACTAAATAAGTCTGGCGCCAAGGACAGCAGTTGTCCTTTACTAACTAAAGACATATAAAAATTGGCGGAGAAAACTTTTACTTCCTATTATTATTATGGACATTGAGGTTAAATGCGACGTTATTTTTTGCAGATCTGATAATCTAAATTTGTTGTGGTCCCATTGTTGTAATGGAAATACTTTCAAACCAATGCAAATACTGTGTCCATTAAAACAATGTAAAAAGACGCCAATAAGAAGGTCCGGTTTTACAATGTGTAAAACGCTGGTTAATGTAGAATCCAGCTTGTAAAAAAATCTTAAACCCCAGGGCTCCACAGAAGTGACGGTTGTTTGAGGCTTTTTTGAAAAAAAAAATTGAAGGTTATCTTAATAATCAATTTGTATATTGTAAAATGAAATTAGACGAAGATAATTGAAAGTTAAAATTTTTTAAAATTAAACCTAAAATAGTAATAATTGGGAACTGAGATTTTTGTGGAATAGGACTCTCCCTCCCCCCCCTCTCTCTTCCTTCCCCTCCCCTCCCTCTCTCCTCCCCTCCCTTTTCTCTCTCTCTCTCTCTCTCCTCTCCTCTCTCTCTCTTCTAACTCTCTCTCTTCTCTTCAGTGAAGTTCTTTATTTAAACAAAAAAGTTTAATATATCAAGCTTTTAAATTCAATATTAGGCATGACGAAAATAAAACTTTTTTTGAGAAATTTGCACGGGAACGTATGAAGTAAACGTTTTCTGACCAACATGAAGAAATTGACGGTTTTTGTCATTTCAAGGCTGAGCGCGACTCCCAATACGAGTATATTGACCTTTTTTATTCAAAGGCCATAACTGTTTCAGTAAAAATCAATAATGTCGCGGAGTTTTTTCCTCCACAGACACAACATCCGGCTTTTAAATTATTTTTTTTCGAGTGATTGAAAAGCATATCCGGTTGATATTGTCCCCTACGAACAGTGGGGGCAATCGATACATATTATCGAATGATCGAAACTAATAGTAAGAGTAAAATATTTTTATTCACCCATTTTCATCAATGGTTGCCTGCAGACATGCAAATTAAAAACCAATCCATTGGTAACACACGATTCATATTCAATTCAAAGCGCCAATGAATGGGGCGGGTATTTTAATTTTTAAAACTTTGCTGGATATGCGTCATAGACCAGCCGGTATCATGCATTTCACATGAATTTATTTCCACATCAAAAATATTATTTATTTTTATTATTTTTAAAAATTAATACTTGTGGGGGGCAAAGTTCAGTGCTTATAAAAAGTCTTTACATTCTCTCACCATACTCAGGTGTAAAATAGATATCTCACAGCGTTGTCTCTGTCGAAAGAAATCATAAATGCGCTTTAATGGGATCCTCATACATTCATTTTCAGCGTTGATGCTGAGCTGGACCTGTTGTAAAGCACTCTGAGCACAATCTAGTGGACATTTGCGGTATATAAATGCTTTTTCTTTGTGTATGCTCATGTTAGTAAAATGATTTGTAGACAGTGTTCAACTCTACCAGAAAATAGCACGATTAGTGTGTACCATCCTTCCAAGGCCCACTGATAACATTACGAAAGTCTCTCTCACAACGCGCCATAGAGTTTCAAATGTATTTATTTATTTATTTTTTAATGGATTACGACGCTTGCAACACATTTAGGTTATAATCAGCGTCAGTAAAAAGGAAGAAAAAGGAATAGTATTTTAAACCACCCAAGACTAAAGTAAGATAAAAGATAATAAGTTTAAATAGGGAACAGAGGTAGATTCAAGACCATACCATTAATGTACTTAGTTTGAGATCACCTAAAAATTCTATGCACATGATCCGCCCACCTAAGAGGAATACACTCAAGTGTTTACAAGAAATGTTCAAAGGAAATATAACAAAAAAAAAAAAAAACAACAAAAAAACAAAAACAAAAAAAAAAAAAAAAAAAAAAAAAAAAAAAAAAAACAACAAAAAAACCCCCCAAAAACAAACTATCCATGCATAACATCTGATTTACAAGAAAAACCAATATCAACTCCTAAAACTAAAAACTATACTCTTGACTATTTCCTCTCACCCAAAGACTCCGGCAAAGGGTCAGGACAAACCAAGCAATCCTATTCCAAACAAAACAGAAAGCAACTCCGAAAACATATAAGCGGATTGGAAGGCTCAGCAAATGACCCCCCTGTCCATCATAGAATTGCTTATTTAACAAAATAATGTCAACAAAGAATAATACATTTAAAAACTTTAATTTAGTGACATCCTTTCTTACAAGAAAAGGAAGCTTACAAAAGATTTGTTGAGGTTTATTTATTTATTTTTTACTTCTATTGCTATAAAAATACATCTTGGTAACGCAGTATCATTAAGTCTTTACATATCAAACATTGTTGTTTTTATATTTTAAAGGGCTATTACGGGCGCTTGCAAAGCATTTAGATCATATCAGCGCCAGTAAAAAGGAAGAAAATTTGATAGTAAAAAGTTATAGAATTACAATAAAAGTGCCCAAGAAAAGGGAAGACCAAGGGGAATTAGTTCAAATAGGGAACAAGAGCACACCATCAGTGTTCTTAGTTTTAAGACCACCTAAATGTTTCATCCTGACACAAACAATATGTCCCACCAAGGAGAACCCACTCAAATGTTTACAAATCATATATCTATAAAAACAAAAATAATACAATGCATAGCAGAAAGATGATTTACAAGACAAAAAAACATATCAACTCGCAAAACCATACATTTGACTGCTTCCCTCCCAGCCAGGGTATCCGACCAGGGCCAGGACAAAATTCCAAGACAAAGACAAAAAGCAAGCTGGAAAAAAAATATAGGAGAATAGATGACACAGTAAGTGCCCCCCTGCCCCACTATGGAGGTCAGGAACTCCCACCCAGATATCAGACATTCAAGTATGTCATAATGACGGCAAACATAAAATTACAAGGCAATTTCCTGAACAGCAATGAGCAATCAGTCAGTATTAGTGGACCAAGAATTCGATGGTCTCAATCGAAACCACAATGATAATTCTTTAATGTCAACAATGAATTTCAATCCAAACAGAATTTTTCATATTCAGAGATGTATCCGTTATAGCAGTTAACTACACAATGCTATTTTTTTTTATGTCGTCAGTTTTTTCTCTCTCCTCATGATTGTCTCCCCTGTTTCTTTTATTCTATTAAAACGGTAAGTTGCCAAAGTATTGTTTTTAAGCGTTTTACGTCGCTTGCGACACAGTTAGGTAATTTAGCGCTGGTAAAGAGGAAGAAAATAGGATAGTCAAAAAAAGTATAGATTTACAAAAGAAAGAGAACACAGGAATAAGTGAGACAAAGGGAAAGGGCTCAAATCGGCACAGATGTCGATTCCAAGAGTTTTACTATCAGTGTTCTAAGTTTGAGATCATCCAAAAGTCTCACCCAGACACAAACACAAGTCTCCACAAACAGGAATCCACTCAAATGTTTACAATATTATAATATACTTAAAACTTACAAAAAATAACAGTTTCTAACAGAGAGATCATTTACAAAAAAACAAATATCATCTCCCAAAAACTACAACTATACATTTGACTGTTTTCCTCTCAGTCAGACACTCTGGCCAGGGCTAACAAAAACTAAGCAATCTCACTTCAAGACAAGACAGAAAGCAACTCAGAAAACAGATGTTAAGGGGATAGAAGACACAACGACCTCCTGCCCACCATGGGAGGGTCGAAGACCCCCACCGAAGCCTACTTATTTGAAATCACCTAAAAGTCATCCAGACACAAGTACAGGGTCCAAGAGGAATAAACCCATAAGTTACAGCATATATCAAATTTAAAGCTAATGAGTACATGACAGAAAGACAATAATATATATTTGACTGTTTTCTTCCCAGCCATGGATTTCTGCTAGGGCCAGGACAAAACCAAGTAACATCAATCCAAGACAAAGACAGGAAGCGCGTTGGAAAAAAATAAAAAGATAAAGAAGGATAGAAGACACACAAGTGCCTGAGAAAGAGAGAGAAGAGAAGAGAGAGAGAGAGAAGATGAGAGAGAGAGAGAGAGAGAGAGAGAGAGAGAGAGAGAGAGAGAGAGAGAGAGAGAGAGAGAGAGAGGACAGTCGGTCCTCTCTCTCTCTCTCTCTGCCAGGTGGAGGGTGTCATGGTCAATTGTATCCTAAGTTTTGGCACTGACCTCGTGACTTTTTATTCTCTGTTTTCATCTGGCACTTCTCCATAACCTATTTTTCCTCATCAATAGTAAATCATACATGTGATACAGTATTCGAACATAGTTTAAACATACATTAATCTTGAATTGTTAATGATTTTACCATTTGAACCAAATACATTTGGTGGGTATATTTCCACGATCAAACATTATCGTTGACATTAATGTCACTCAATAAATGAGTTTATTTTCACAACACCCCAATAAGGGGTAGTCATTAACCGATGACATCACAAAAACAAAAGTGGGTGAAGAAAATGGCACATGAATATGAAAAGTGTTGATGACATTTTTCACACGTACAAAAGTTTAAAAATTACATTAGAAAGATATATTATTATGAGAGACAAAAGAACGTGGAGGGTGAAGAGTAGATTGTAAACAATATTGTGATTGTAATTCTTTTGTTTTTAGGGTTTTAACCAAGCGTCACGACACTGTTAGTCATTTCATTTAGTACCAGTAAAAAGCAAGATGATAGAGAGGAAAAGTTGTAAGATATGAAGTTAAAAGCACTGTGCAAATTTTGACATTACCTAAAATCCCATCCAGGCGCAAAGGATCCCGCAATGAAGGATACACTCACATTGTTTACAAATTACGACATACAAAAATAAAAGTATAACAAAACTAATAATTAATAATAGAACATATAACAATAACAGAGAGGTTCATTTATCAAGGAAAATATCATCTCTTAATTAATGTACTAAAAACACATTTGAACTTTCTCTCTGTCCTCTCCCTCCAAGCTAAAGGATCCCCACCAGACTAGAAAAAAAGAGCAATGTCAATCCAGCACAAATATAGAAGACAATACGAAAGGAAAACATATGGGGGGATAGAAAGACACACCAAGTGACCTCCTGCCCATAATGGGAGGTCAGAAGAAAACCCCACCCAGGTGATTGTTACTTGAATTTAAACAAATCATGCAATATTTTGTAGACCCAGTCTCACAGTCCTGTATATATATTTGATACAGGGAAGACACGAGAAATTTTTACAACAGCATGAAAAAGTAGTCTAGAAAGAACAGAGGTTTGGTTTGTTTTTTTGCTGTATATTGAATGCGGCAAGAAAAGGGCAAACACGCAAAAAATGACAATTGATCATGCAGTAAATACTATCACTCTTGACTTTCTTCATATCTCTCTTCTCTCTCTCTTCTTTCATTTTCTCTCTCTGTTATCTCTCTCTTCTCTCTCTCTTCTCTCCTCTCTCTCTCCCCCCCCTCTTCTCTTCAAAATCTTTAAAAAAAGGTAAGAAACACAAATTGAAATAACGGAAAGAAGCTATCTCAGACTGGACTAACTGTTGAAATGTCTTTTTATGTTTTGGGCAGGAAATTCTTACTTCCTATATCCTTTGACTTTGATGTCAACTTGCCCAAAGAATTCTCAAAGCTTTATTTTGGAAAGGTCGGGGGGTACATTTTAGTTATTTGATAAATATAATAGATAAAAGGGAATAGAAGCTACAATTTAATTAACAAATACAGATAATGTGGATGTTATAGCTGTCCCTGTAACACGATGGATTTAGACACTAAAAACGAAAGAGGGGATGAGAGGGTGCCTTTTTACTTGTTAGGGCGATATTCAAACAAAAAATCAATTTTGTTTTGTTGACAAAATGGAAACTGGGAAACGTCCCCCGTCTTCTGTCTTCATTAATTAAATTGAAGATTCCATCCATATCATTATTGTTATTCATTTCTCCCAGTTTCAAGCAGCAACACTTAAATATTTTTGAAAAGTAGTAATTATTTTCTGACCAAAATTTTAAAAGACATTTTTTCAGTGTTGAGCAGAAGGGAGAAGAAAAGTGATAACTCGATGAGATACATATATCTTTAAACGTATCAAGTTAATTAATTTAGACAAATTTACAAAACGTTTCTTTCTTTTTTAAAAAAATGTTTTTCATAACGAAAAGTCTCTTTACCAAAATGATATCACAATGCAAATAAATTTTAAGTGGGCGGGAGGGGGGGCTTGAATGCTGAAAACTTTTTGCCATAATGGTAACCACAATGGAACATCTCTCTATAATATTGCACCAGCTACAGATGACTGCTATTCATTTAAAATCATGGTTATCAATGACTTAATCTTAAACCTTTCATAACAAGAATGGGTTTCTTTCAAATCATTATTTTCCCCCATCATTGACCATTGTAGCCCAAGTTGCATCACAGCAGTTGAGTTTTATTT
>NW_027623728.1:0-9400 GCF_034508935.2 Berghia stephanieae
GGCCAGTTCCTCAAAAATTTTAAACCCTTATTGTGTCACTATTTATAAGGTTTTTGTTTTTTCCCATGTGAAATTTTTTGCATGATCTGGGGGGGAAACAAAAACAAAGAAATAAAAGAATTAATCAAAAATAAACGTGGAATTTTAAATTTAATTCAAAAAAATAGACAGGGGTTACGTTGATAAGCGTTGTATCCAGATAAGGACAGGGTCGATCCCAGCTGTTCGGGTTGATAATACAAAAATGGTTTTTTTTGTTATCTAATTTACAAAATATGTTATCCCTTTTTTTCATCAAACCCATGACAGCTGTTTAAAAAATTTGTTTTGCAATTTCAAAAAGTTAATCTGACAATGTGTCCTTTTTGGGGGTTATTCTTTAATAACTTGTTCCACACCCCCCCGGGATGTGGTATAATGGTTTGGTTTTTAAAAAACAATTCAAAGGGTAAAAAAACTATTCGAATGAAAAAAAACTTAAGACAAAAGTATTTAGTTTGAAAAATTTAATTTTTATGCGGCTATTGGTCTTGTTGTTGACACTCGCTTTCGGTTCGGAAGATGCCTGATGCCAATAGGAATCCCCATGCTGCCCCAATTTGAGCTTTTTGGGGGGTTAAATAATTTTGCCCAACGAAAAAAAAAAAAAAGTCCCTGAAGGGGGGCTCGAACCTGGGACCTTCCGGTTACAGGGGAATGCCTTAAACACTCGGCCATTTGGGTTTAAAAGAGCCTCTTGAAAAATCCTTTGAGCGGGGAAGTGATATTAATTGGGAAACATTTTTGAGTGGACGGGCCAATTTTATTGATTTTTTCAAGAAATGAAGTGGTGGGAAAGTGTCAGAAATAAATAAAGAAAAAAAATTTTCGGGGGGTTGGGGGCTAAAATTTTTACCCATCATTAACTTATACCCTAAACCCCGCCAAAATAGAGTCAAAAGACATGTCTAGGGGCCGAAACAGAAAACAAATCGTGGTTGTATTGTGCGGCTTGGGGTTTAGTGGTATGACACTCGTTTTCCCAAATCGGAAGGTCCTGGGTTCGAGCCTCGCTCGGCGATAGTTGGGGGGTCCTTGGAGAAGGCTCTTTATCAATTCTCTCACCGTACTCAGGTGTAAAATGATACCTGGCCGTTAAACAGCGTTGTTTTGCCCCAAAAAATTTGAAATTTCGCCTGACAGGCGTCATGTCTCGTCCTAAATTTATGTATTACGGGTTGGCCCGGGGCCCCCTTGGGAAAGCGTTTTTGAGCACGTTTAGTGGAAAAATTGCGTTTATGTAAAGCTCAAGTTAATAGTTAAACCCCGTTTTTACTAAGGGAAAACTCACTAAAAAGCTGCACCAACCTAAAAATTAAACGTAAAAGTATAAGTCCTAGGGGGCCCTAGTGTATGTATAATTAACGTTGGTAGCACAAACCCGGCGACCAGCCCGGTACAACTCCGCCGGGGGGGGAAAGGGGGTGCTCCTACTGTCGGGAATTTGTGGATAACTAGACAGTAGAGCTCGCTTCACCGAAAGGCGGGGGTTGTCGTATCGGGAAAGACCGGGGGTTCGAGCCCTTATCGCCCAAAAAAATTTTTTACTTTTCAAATTTTGGTCTTGGGCCCACTTTCCTACTCACTTCATTTTTTTTTTTGTAGATATCGGGGCTATGTAAACGCCCATTTTTATTTTGTTTTTTTTTTTTTTGTTTTTTTTTTGGTATCGAGAAACCCCCAAGTATCGTGAGGCTATTGGTTTTGTGTATGGCACTCGCTTTCGGGTCGGGAAAGGGCATGGGGTTTTGGCCTCGCTCGGGGCATAGTTGAATCATTGGAAAAAACTCTTTACTCACATTTTCTTTTTTCCGAAAAAAATTGTCTTTTCGCCCAAAAGGCGGGTTGGGCCCCGTCCTACACGTTTGTGTTGCTGTTGGCCCGGGGGCCCCTTTTAAAGCGCTTTTAGCACGTTAAGTGGATTTGCGCTATATAAAAGCTCAAAAAAATTTAAATAACCTTTCCTACTCTGAACTTTGAACTAAAAACAGGGCATAATGTGACCCCCCACAAAAAGCCCAAAATCTCCGTTAAGGACTTTAGGGGTAGATAACAGGCATGATTATTAAATCGTTTTTACTCTTTTGGGTTTTGTCAATCCCTTTTTTGATTAGTGCCTTAAGTGTAAAAGGCAAAGTAGGGATTTGTGATAATGAGTTGGGGGGAAAGGGGCTTGAAACAAAAATTTAAATGGAGGGGAAGGAGAACAAAAAAGGGTACAAAGCTGTAAAAAATTTTGGACTGTTGTAAAATGTAATAGGATTCAGATTTTTAATTAGATGCTTTTTATGAAAACCAAAACACGGGAGACAAAGAAAATATTATTTGGGAATACGCTTCAACAGTCGTAAAGTCCAAATTCCCCCGTAATGACGCCTGTTAACTTAGTAACTGGGGGCTAAACAAACGGAACAAAGGGGGAAAGCCCCTTTTGAAAAATTTTTTTCTCCAACCCAGCATAAAAGGTATCCAGAGGGGGGAAAAAAAATTAAAAAATTGATCATGTTATGACTTTTTCACATTCGGGTCACAAGACATATTTAAAAGTTTTAGCCAAAATGAAGAAAAAAAAATTACCCATTTTTTTTGTTTTTAACCACGATGGGGGCCCCGTTGCTTGGGGACGTGACATCAGACTATTTAATCGAATTCCCTTTTGCAAGTAGTAGGATCTGGGGAAATAAAAAAAATACAGACCTGCATTCTTGAAAATTGGAAATTCTTCATTTTTTGGCGATAAAAATAGCAGCAATTAACTTTTAAAATAAACCCAATTGACAATAGTACACAGGTCTACAAATCAAAAAATCTACAAAACACAGAGCTGCCAACTTGAAAATTCGAAAATTTATAATTTTTAGGAGGTTAAAATTTATAAAACTCGCCCCGCTGTAAATAACAACAATTTACCTTCACAATGATTAAATAACACGTCAAAATACCTTAGAATTGTGTACACACGCATCACCTCTGATTTCACAAAGCAACGTGCTTTGACGCCTGGGAAAAGGCATAATGAGAATGGAAAAATAGTTGGGAGAATGGGCATGATCTATATTCTCTTCCCATGTTCTCGAGGGTCTTTGGTCACATTGCAAAGGGTGCTCAAAATGACCCACATAGTGAAAACTTTTTCGCAGTTTGAGAAATATCTAACGTTACAATTGGTCAAATTGCTAAGCATGACTCATGGGCATGTTTACAACTTTCAGAAACAAAGCAGTTTGTTTAGATACATTGAGAAATGTCCAATTGTTGTACATCAACAAATCATGTGATCGATGACTAGGTTGGACGAAACCTGAATATAGATCGCTCCCTTTGAGACGCTATCATCACTTGTTGTTATCTAGGCCAATTCATTGCAGGAATGCCTACCAATCAGCTTTTTGGGGAAAATCATCCCACAAAACATCCCTTGACCCCGCAAACCAAAGATAATATACAGCATTTTCTGCTATTGGTTCAATTTATATAAGTTTTGTGTGGCTATGTCGTGGTCTTGTGGTATGACACTCGCTTTCGAGTCGGAAGGCCCTGGCTTCGAGCCTCGCTCGGCGCTAGGTGAGTCCTTGGAAAAGGTTCTTTACTCATATTTTTCTCACCGTTACTCAGGTGTAAAATGAGTACATGGTTGTTAAAAGCTTGGGTGTCTGTCTGAAAAATAATGGTTGTATCTCCTAACAGGCGTCGTGTCTCGTTCTATACATGTTACTTGCTGTTGGTCAGGGGCTCCTTGTAAAGCGCTTTGAGCATTTTTAGCGGATATATATATATAAGCTCAAATATTATTGACTTAGAATTGTTTATGAAGTTCTGAAATTGGAGCAAAAAATTCGTAATTTTTACGATTTTTCGTAGTAGATAGAAGGCAGGTCTGGACGTCAGCAAAAAGGTCTAATTTTTGTCTCATTCAAACCCTTTAAGAAGAAGAAGAAGAAGAAGAAGAAGAAGAAGAAGAAGAAGAAGAAGAAGAAGACAGAAGAAGAAAAGAAAGAAGAAGAAGAAGAAGAAGAGAAGAAGAAGAAAGAAGAAGAAAAAGAAGAAGAAGAAGAAGAAGAAGAAGAAGAAGAAGAAGAAGAAAGAAGAAGAAGAAGAAGAAGAGAAGAAAAGAGAAGAAGAAGAAGAAGAAAAAAGAAGAAGAAGAAGAAGAAGAAAGAAGAAGAAGAAGAAGAAAGAAGAAGAAGAAGAAGAAAGAAGTAAGAAGAAGAAGAAGAAGAAGAAGAAGAAAAGAAAGAAGAAGAAAGAAGAAGAAGAAGAAAAGAAGAAGAAGAAGAAGAAGAAGAAGAAAGAAAGAAGAAGAAGAAGAAGAAGAAGAAAGAAGAAGAAGAAGAAAAGAAGAAGAAGAAGAAGAAGAAGAAGAAGAAGAAAAAAGAAGAAGAAAAGAAGAAGAAGAAGAAGAAGAAGAAGAAGAAGAAGAAGAAGAAGAAGAAGAAGAAGAAGAAGAAAAGAAGAAGAAGAAGAAGAAGAAGAAGAAGAAGAAGAAAAGAAGAAAAAAGAAGAGAGAAGAAGAAGAAGAAGAAGAAGAAGAAGAAGAAGAAAAAAGAAGAAGAAGAAGAAGAGAAGAGAAAAAAAGAAAGAAGAAAAGAAGAAGAAGAAGAAGAAGAAAAAGAAAAGAAAAGAGAAAAGTGAAGAGAAGGCTGCAATAGAACGTGTTAAGCTCCGGGATATTCTAATAAGCACACTTGTTATGACGTGATAACAACTTGGTTATCGGACGATATATTATTTTCTTATCACCAAGGACGGCCATTCTGATCAGAACTAGGATACGTAATTGTATAGGAAAGGACTGTTGTTATTCTGATTGGATAATGTGTTGTTCTTTTCTTTTAATTTCGTTTCAACATAATTTCATAAAAACTGTGATGCTTTCAATTTCAGGATTTGGTATTTTATTATATCATTTGCAAGTCTGATAACCGAACGCAATAATACGCTTCATTGTCGTGACGTCACTTCCCTCGTAATGACGCATGGTAACTTAGTAACTGGCTCTAAACTGTCGAACAATGCGGACCCTTATGCCATATTTCTCCGGCGAGCATAAAGCGTATCCAGAGGAATAAAACCCCATAAATTTGATCATGTTTTTGACTTATACACATTCTGATCGCAAGGCATATGAAAAAGTTCTAGCCAGCATGAAGAATAAAAACTAATGATTTTCTTTGTTTAGAACCAAGATGGCCAGCCGTTGCCTGGCGGCTTGACATCATCAACTATTGAATCCAATTGTGGGATTTATGATTTAAAATATTGCAGTTGTGATGGACAATATTTAGCTTTGGTTGAGGGTATTATATTACAACAAGAATGGCCCCAAAACAATTTAGGTTTTCAGACCTTAAAATATGGTCACGTCACCATAGTTCTATACAAAATCTGTGAAGTGGGATGTACAAATATGTGACCAATCACCTCCACCTGGTATTGTGCAAAGTGAACCAAATGTCGATATGTTAATTTTACTTTACCTGAGATTTTATATAGTGCAGTATCCACTAAACGTGCTCAAAGTGCTTTACAAAGGATCACTGACCAACAGCAACACTAACAAGTAGAACGAGACATGACGCCGTTAAGCGATATTACAATTTTTTAAAGGACAGAGACAATGCTGTGAACGGCCTGTACTCATTCTCACAACTGAGTACGGTGAGAGAATGTGAATAAAGAGTCTTTTCCAAGGACTCAACTATACGTCGAGCGAGCTCGAACCCAGGACCTTCCGATCTGAAAGCGAGTGTCATATCACTAGACATCATAGCCGCCGAATTTAAAGTTAAAAGAGATCCGATGTATTTTAAAAATTTTCCTCCTTATTAAACAGTACTCTCCCTCCTGATTAAAACAAAGAATTCATTCTAATGGTTACATTTTTGGTTATGGATGCTATGCCGTATTTAGTTATAAACGATTCCATTTACACTACCTGGCCTTTAATATAATGCCGTTTTGAGTCGCTGGGTCAATTTAGTAGAAAACGGTAGGGGCTGCCTGAAGTCGGTGATCATAAAATACTAACGAAAGAGTGAAAATTGAGAGGATTCGTATGGGAACAAATAGGCAATGGACGTTTCGGGTACAAACCCTTCGTCAGCACAACAATACACAAATTAACGGGGAAAACAAATAAAATATAATGCAAAATAACTTGTATCGTCTGTACTAAAATGGTGTTGCATTCTCCATCATAACGCAGGAAATTAAAAAAAGAAATTATAATATAGGCTGTCAAAATCTGGTTCCAATCTCCTTTGGAAATGTGAAACCAGATCTCCAGGGGACTGGGAAAAATATAATAAATATTGTACAACTGACTGATTGATCTTTAGGTTTCAGAGTGACGCATTTTGGTTTCTAGCCTAAATAAATTAATATCATCAATCCTCACTCTTCTACGCCCCTTAATCATAAAATTTGTCTACACATCCTTGCTGTTAAAACAGTTATGCCACCTTTTAATTCAATATAAACATAACCTATTCATTTTTCATTTATGGATTATTCACGAATTTTGATCCTCATTAATGTCTATCATAAATTCATATTCTACAGCCTGGTTCACATCGACATAATACCGAGTTGAGACAACGTTACATTTGCTCCATTTACAGGGAGTAAAAAACTGGATTGTATCTCATTGACAGCAAATCTAATTGTCTCATTATGACATTTCTATTTCTAAATATTTATTTTGCTGTAATAAAATTTAAAGTGACCAATGAATGTTTTCCCCGGATGAATTAAAGACGTGATGTCATGAAGCTGATGCAGCCCTCCTCAATTTTCGTACAGGTAATGAGTAATCATTAGGAAGTTTTATGTTTTGAAAATTTTTCATTATTTGTGCTTGTTTGTTATTTAATTTTTTTTACTGTTTTTTTTTCTTCCTGTTTTGTTTTGTTCTGTTTTAATTGTTATTTTTGTTATTTTTGTTGTTTTGTCTTGTTTTTTTTTTTTGTTTTTTTTTTTTTTTTGGTTTTTTTTTTTTGGTGTTTTTTTTTTAAATTATTTGTCTCTTTTAGTTGTTTGTTTTTTTGTTATTTTATTTTTAAATTATTATTATTTATTATTATATTATTATTTTTTATTATTAATATTATTATTATTATTAATTATTATTATTATTATTATTATTATTATTATTATCATCATTATTATTATTATTATTATTATTATTATTAATTATTTAATTATTATTATTATTATTATTATTATTATTATTAATTATCATTATTTTATTATTACATTATTATTTTTAAATATTATTATTATTATTTTTAATTATTATTATTTTATTATTATTTTTTGTTCTTGTTGGTTTATATCAATTTTGTTTTTTTCTTCACTTACCCCTCCTTCCTTTATTTTGGTTTGTTGTTGATGTTGTAGCTACTTTTTATCTCATGTGTTTCCAGATATTGAATTCTAATAATGTTGGAAATTTTTATTTTTTTAAATATAAAGAAAAGTACATACTCGTATTATCGATAAAACATTTTTTAAACTTCAATGGCTAATTTTGATACGTCTGATTTTTATCAATTTCTAGTATCTACAAACATTTTTCAGAAAAGACCATTTGACATTTTTTTTTATCGACAGCTGCTGATATTGTATAATAATATGCGCTTGGCTAAGAACTCATAACATTGCCATCCGAAAGTATAAACCGACGAACACACAAAACTATGTGTAACCTGAACTTTATAGTCTGGATAATACCGTTTCGTGAGAATTACTCATAAAATGGTTGGCAAAAAACAATAACAAAAACCTGTTTGACGTCATCATCGTTCATCTATAGATAGAATGTACTTGCCAAGGAGTTCACAACATTGCCATCCGGAGTAAACGACCAACACACAAACTCTGTATAAACCCTAACTTTTATAAACTGGTTTTAAAACAGTTTAGTGAGAACAACTCACAAACGCGGATGGCAAAAACAATAACAAAGGCCTGAGTGACGTCATCTCATACTATCTATGGATAGAATGAAATTGACGCAACTCGTCTTTGTTATTGTTTTTTTTTCCATCCGCGTTTTATGAGTAATTCTCACTAAATGTATTATCCAGGCTATAAAGTTCAAGTTACACATAGTTTTGTGTCCGTTATACTTCCGGATGGGAACGTTGTGAGTTTCTTAGCCAAGCGCATACTATCTATACAACGAACTAAAGGGATTTGTTAATAAACAGAACTGTAGATAGTATGCGCTTGGGTAAGAAGCTCATAACATTGCCATCCGGAAGTATAACGGACCAACGCACAAAACTGTGTGTAACCATGATATTTATAATCAGTTTAATACAGTTTAGTGAAATTACTCATAAACGGCGGATGGCAAAAAACAATAACAAAAACCTGATTGACGTCAATTTCATTCTATTCATACTTCCGGATGGGAATGTAGTGGCGTCTTAGCCAGCGCATACTATCTATACAACTAGCATAAGGGGATTTGTTAATAACAGAACTGTAAGACTTAAGAACAATAATATTATGATTTATGAAACGAAAAATGCTAAGAAGAACTTAATAAAATGATTGATTTATAATCCATTCCAGTATTAAAATAAAGTAGTCACCAGGCCATATGGATGCCGGATTTATCCCGATTTCAATAGCGTGAAACGACAATAGCAATTGCATGCTACCCTTTGGATAGGTCGCTAGTCGTCTATCGCAGCGTACTTCCGCCAGATCTAACTATAATATATAATGAGATGAGGATGTTCATTAGAGTGTGACACACCACGAACCCTGAAAACTTGACATGCTGGACAAACTGCGCCGCTTTATCAGAAAAATGCTTGGCAGATGATATGTGACCCAACGTCCTCAAAACGGTATTATGTCGGGATGGACCAGATGCTACAAAGTCAAATAAAAGTTAAACTGGTCAAAAGTATGAAACGTTGTATGTAGCACTCTAAAATATTATATATAATATATTCTCCTCTATAAAACATACAAACTCATTTAAGTCCGATATTTCTGGCGACAAATTCAATGTTCAGCAACTTAATCATCCCGACTTAATATCGTTTGAGACGAGGGTCACACATACCAATAAATAGAAGTGCGCTTGGCCAAGAGTTCACAACATTGCCATCCGAAGTATAACGGACCAACACACAAACTCTGTGTAACACATGAACTTTATAGTCGTTTTAATACAGTTTAGTGATAACAACTCACAAACGCGGATGGCAAAAACAATAACAAAGGCCTGAGTGACGTCATCTGCATACTATCTATTGGCGAGTATTGGAGATAAGTGTTATAGATGGATGGCCTTGGCCATTTGGGTTTTCCCAACATTGATAAAATAAGGACCAACCAAGGG
>NW_027623729.1:0-9405 GCF_034508935.2 Berghia stephanieae
GTCCAGGCTGAGAATCTTCCGCCTAAAGTGTAATTACACTTTCAACTTTTGAAATTCCTCCAAGTGGTGTTAGAAATTATTGCGAGACGCATTTTGGATTGCATCTCAGTATATTTTAATGAAATTCAAATTTTTACGTTATCGTCGCATAGATGGCTCTTGAACTATTCGCTAAAAAAATTTCCTCCATTTTCGTGTCCCGTCATTTTCACTCCTGAAACCATTATGACATCATGACCATCCCCACTACAAAAGCAACTATCACATTTATCATCAGTAACACCATCTCCACAACCACATCATCACTGTCATCATTATAATCAGTACCACCTCTAGTGCAAGCACCGCTATCACATCATCTTCCTGGTGGGATCTTTACTTGCATAGATCAGAATTGCTTTCTGTCTTTGTCTTGGCTTGATCCTTTTCCTGGCCGGCCAGATTCATTGGCAGGGAGGGAAGCAATTAAATGTATAGTCATGGTTTTTGGGAGATGATGTGTTTGTCCTCGTAAATCATCTCTCTTTTGTGTGACGTTAGATTTGTTGTTCTAAATTTTGTATTACGCTCACAAGGATTCTGTGCTTGTGTCTTGGTGAAACTTTTAGGTGACTTTAAACTAACTACATTGATAGTTTGATCTTGGTATCAGTTTCTCACAAACGGACTCCAAGATCAAACTATCAATGTAGTTAGTTTGAAGTCACCTATTTAAACCAGTCTCATCTTTTCTCCGTTACTTTTGATCTATATTTTTTTACAGCCCCATTTTTACCTTTTAAGTGGTGCTGAAATGACCTACAAGTAAAAGTGAAGCAAGCGCCGTAAAACCCTTCGAACTAATAGCTCAAAACTCTCTCACTCTCTATCCATCTATCTTTCTTTACACAAACACTCATAGACACACAAATCAATAAAGCACACTTATTTGTTTAGTCCCGATTAGTTTTCATGTTCATCCTCCACTACTTACCAATAACAGGTCGTCACATACACCTTGACTTCAATCTCTCTCTCTCTCTCTCTCTCTCTCCCTCTCTCTCTCTCTCTCCCTCTCTCTCTCCCCTCTCTCTCTTTCTCCTCTCTCTCTCCCTCTCTCTCTCCCCTCTCTCTCTCTCCCTCTCTGACTGTCATACACACACATGACACATATGCACATTCACATAGAAATCAATAAAGTTCACTCAGATCTTTAGCCTCATTAATTTGTCACTATCATCGTTCTGTACTCATCACTAGATTTACTTTGAGCTCTCTTTCTCTCTCTCTCTCTCTCTCTCTCTCTCTCTCTCTCTCTCCCTCACACACACACACACATATACACACAAATCAGTAAAGAGCACCCAGTTCTTTAGCCTCAATATGTTTTCATTTTTCATCTTCCTATACTTAACAGTGATACACACACACACACACACATTCACACATATGGTTCACTTAAATGTTAATTTCCTGGCAATTGCCAACATGAAACATTCGTTAACTTAATATCTACGATTAACAAATAAAACACAACACACATAACAATAACGTTCACTCAATACTTTAACCTAACCTTTCTGTAGCTATCACTATATTCAATTGGAGCAGTCTCTATTTCTCTCTCTCTCTCTCTCTCTCTCTCTCTCTCTTTCTCATATTTTTCTCTTTCTCTCCCCCTGTGTCTCTCTCTCTCTCTCACACACACACACACAAACACACTCTATCTGTCCTTCTGTCAGACAAACTTAAATCTATAAAGTGGATCATATCCTTTTCACATCAGCCATCAATCTCTCTTTTCATCTCCAAGTACACACCTTATCATCATCATCATCATCATTACCATCATCATCTTCATCGTCATCATCATCATCATCATCATCATCATCATCATCATCGTCATCATCATCACATCAATGCCACTACTACTACTACTACTACTACTACTACTACTACTACTACTACTACTACTACTATAACTACTACTACTACTACTACTACTACTACTACTACTACTATACTACTACTACTACTATTACTACTACAACCACCACCATCGCCACACCATCATTTCATGAAGGACCACCACTACTACTACTACAACCACCTCCACCACATCATCATCATCACCATCATTACCACCACCACGACGACGACATCAAAACACTATCACCATTAAAACAACAATCACTACCACATCCTTACCACCACTACTACAACCTCCTCCAACACATAAATATCACCACCACCACTTCTGCAACCACCACAACCACATACATCATCATTATCATTACTGCCACCAGTACAACATCCACCATCATATCATTATTACCACCAACCCTACCATTAATTTTTATATTTTATACGTCATAATGAAATTGGTTTTGGAACTTTACTTGATTTGAAACAAGGGGTATTGGGATGATTATAGATCTCATTAGATTATATTTAGTTTTCAGAAATTCCTGTTTAAGCATTGAAATTCTTCGGAATTGTTTCTGAAATTTATGTGAGCGAAATTTTAAGTTGGCGTCTCTGGTCAACTTGAAACAATGGGAGGTGGGCATTAGTGAATCTGTGAATAAGGGAAATGTGGCGACTACCACTACTACTACAACCATCACCACATCATCCGTACCACAACTACTACAACCACCACCACATCATCATACCTACGATTACCATTACTACAACCACCATGTTATAATTACACTTTCAGTTTTTGAAATTCCTCCGAGTGGTGTCAGAAATTGCTGCGAGATACATTGTGGATTGCATAACAATATATTTTAATGAAATTTAAATTTATAGGTTATTTTTGCATGGATGCTTCTTGATCTTAGCGCTGAAAAATGTCCTCCTTTTTAGTGACCAGTCATTCTCACCCCTGGGCTATGGCTAAAACAAAGGTGTCCACAACCCAACTTAGGCAATACATTCAATCAAGCCAAGGATAAAATGTATTGCCTAAAGATTTCGAAGATTTGCAGCGGAGATTGTTCAAGACTGATATTGACAGGACGGATAGTGAGACGGTACATGAATTACTGAGAGAGATAGAGGAGGAAGGAGGTGTAACAAAGTTCAGTGTGAATGAGGATGGTGGTTTTGAGTATTTGTTTTATGTAACGGGAAGAATGAGGCGTGATTTGAGTGTTTTTTTGTGATGTGTTTGTTATGGATGCAACATACAAAGTAAATCGATATTTGTATCCACTTGTGAATGTTATGTGCATAGATGATGAGGGTCATGGTTATCCCAGGGTGGCCAACTTTTCAGAAACTGAATTATGGAAAATTTTTGGTTACCGCACAATAATGTTAAGAGTGAAGTAATACACAGCCTAATACTAATTTAATACTTTACAAAGAATGAAAATGAAAACAGACATTAAGTTGAAATCAGAGCAATGCTGTGTCAAGATTACAGAGGAGCACGAAGAGAAGATTTGTTTGTGTGTCTTTATATGTTACGGAATAGGTACATTTTGGTTGTCAAAACTTTCATTTTTATTTTGACATTTTCTTGATCTTTTAAAATAAAATTATAAATTAATTTAAACAACAGACTTGTTTGTGGGGACCTTTTGTAAAATCATTAGTCCGATTGTAGTTGTAAATTTCTTTATATTCTAATGTCGTAAAATCAGTGACACCACTGAATCCCTACCAGCATTTTTACTCACTGAGTCCCTACCACTAGCGCTTTTACTGGGTTCTTACCACCAGCGCTATTACTCACCGAGTCCCTACCACCAGCGCTTTTACTCACTGAGTCATAGAGCTTTTACTCACCGAGTCCCTACCACCAGCACTTTTACTCTTCGAGTGCCTACCACCAGTGCTATTACTGTCATAGAGCTTTTACTCACTGAGTCCCTACCACCATCGCTTCTACTCACTGAGTCATAGACCTTTTACTCACTGACACTGAGTCCCTACCACCAGTGCTATTACTATTACCGAGTTATAGAGCTTTTACTCACTGAGTCCCTACCACCAGTGCTTTTACTCACTGAGTCATAGACCTTTTACTCACTGACACTGAGTCCCTACCACCAGTGCTTCTACTCACGAGTCCCTAACACCAGCGCTATTACTCACCGAGTCCCTACCACCAGCGCTTTTACTGAGTTCCTACCACCAGCGCTATTACTCACAGAGTCCCTACCACCAGCGCTTTTACTCACTGAGTCATAGAGCTTTTACTCACCGAGTCCCTACCACCAGCACTTTTATTCTTCGAGTCCCTACCACCAGTGCTATTACCGTCATAGAGCTTTTACTCACTGAGTCCCTACCACCAGCGCTTCTACTCACTGAGTCATAGACCTTTTACTCACTGACACTGAGTCCCTACCACCAGTGTTATTACCGAGTTATAGAGCTTTTACTCATTGAGTCCCTACCACCAATGCTTTTACTCACTGAGTCATAGACCTTTTACTCTCCGAGTCCCTACCACCAGTGCTATTACTCACCGAGTCATAGAACTTTTACTCACTGAGTCCCTACCACCAGTGCTATTACTCACCGAGTCATAGAACTTTTACTCACTGAGTCCCTACCACCAGTGCTATTACTCACCGAGTCATAGAACTTTTACTCACTGAGTCCCTACCACCAGCGCTTCTACTCACTGAGTCATAAACCTTTTACTCACTGACACTGAGTCCCTACCACCAGCGCTTCTACTCACTGAGTCATAAACCTTTTACTCACTGACACTGAGTCCCTACCACCAGTGCTATTACTATTACCGAGTTATAGAGCTTTTACTCACTGAGTCCCTACCACCAATGCTTTTACTCACTGAGTCATAGACCTTTTACTCACTGACACTGAGTCCCTTCCACCAGTGCTTTTACTCACTGAGTCATAGACCTTTTACTCACTGACACTGAGTCCCTACCACCAGTGCTATTACCGAGTTATAGAGCTTTTACTCACTGAGTCCCTACCACCAGTGCTTCTACTCACGAGTCCCTAACACCAGCGCTATTACTCACCGAGTCCCTACCACCAGCGCTTTTGCTCACCGAGTCCCTACCACCAGCACTTTTATTCACCGAGTCCCTACCACCAGCACTATCACTGAGTCATAGAGCTTCTACTCACCGAGTCCCTACCACCAGCGCTATTACTCACTGAGTCCCTACCACCAGCGCTTTTACTCACTGAGTCATAGAGCTTTTACTCACCGAGTCCCTACCACCAGTGCTATTACTCACTGAGTCCATACCACCAGCGTTATTACTCACCGAGTCCCTACCACCAGCGCTTTTACTCACTGAGCACCTACGACCAGCGTTATTACTATTACTCACTGAGTCCCTACCACCAGTGCTATTACCGAGTCATAGAGCTTTTACTCACTGAGTCCCTACGACCAGCGCTATTACTCACTGAGCCCCTACAACCAGCACTTTACTCACCGAGTCCCTTACACCAGCGCTATTACCGAGTCATAGAGCTTTTACACACTGAGCACGTATGACCAGCGTTATTACTCACCGAGTCCCTACCACCAGCGCTATTACTCAGCGAGTCACAGAGCTTTTACTTGAGTCCCTACAACCAGCGCTATTACTCACTGAGTCCCTACCTCCAGCGCTTTTACTCGTTGATTCCCTACCACCAGCACTTTTACTCGCCGAGTCCCTACCACATGGCTATTACTGAGTCCCTAACCCTAACCCTAACCCTAACCCTAACCCTAACCCCGGTAACCAGGGTACTTTCCCCATTAGTATCAATGAAATAAAAAATACACACACACACACCCACACACACACACACACACACATACACACAAGAACACAACACACACCAGAATGGGAGAGACTTTTATTAATGAAATTCTTTGTCATGCTTTAGCGTTCCCTCTACTCGTCTGTAATAATAATGAATACGATGGGTCCCCGCGTTATATTGAGATCCCATCGGCTCTGGCGACTTTGTCCGAGCACTTTATTTTTAAAATTATTACTCTCCATAGCAGAAATGCGTCCTATAAATAGATACCGCTATCCCTCTACGACATTGCCACCATTGGAACCGACAAAGCCAGGTTCAAAAAATATACTGACGGAAGTCAAATCCGCCATGCCACGAGTAAAAAAACTGTTTTGCACTAAATGTCAGAGCCCTGTCCGAGGGGATCGCTTTTTGAAACAATTCCTTCTTTACGTAGCGGAAATACGCACGACCAATAACGTTAAAGTCGTGGACATCCCCCCAACCTCCTTCCTTCATTTTGCGCCCTCAACGATATCACCCTACGACACTGCCACCAGAAAGAAAGACACCATCTTCCTATTCCTCTTCTTCTTATTATTATTATATAATAAAATATAACAAAATGAATGAGCACCAACGGAACGGCTCTGGCGGCTCTTGTCCGAGCTCATTATATTTAAAATTATTACTCTCCATAGCGGAAATGCGTCCTACAAATAGATACCGCTATCCCTCTACGACACTGCCACCATTGGAACGGAAAAAACCGCGTTCCAGAACTATAATGCCGGAAATCAAATCCGGCATGCCATCCTTCTTTACGAAGCGGAAATGCGCACGACCAATGACGTTAAAGACGCTGACACACCCCCCCCCCAACCCCCTTCCTTCATTTAGCGCCCTCAACGATATCACCCTACGACACTGCCACCAGAAAGAAAGACACCATCTTCCTATTCCTCTTCTTCTTCTTGTTATTATTATAATAAATATAACAAAATGAATGAGCACCGACGGAACGGCTCTGGCGACTTTTGTCCGAGCTCATTATATTTAAAATTATTACTCTCCATAGCGGAAATGCGTCCTACAAATAGATACCGCTATCCGTCTACGACACTGCCACCATTGGAACGGAAAAAACCGCGTTCCAGAACTATAATGCCGGAAATCAAATCCGGCATGCCATCCTCTTTACGAAGCGGAAATCAAATACGCCATGCCACGAGTAAAAAAAACTGTTTTGCACTAAAGTGCCCGAGCCCTGTCCGAAGGGGTTCGCTTTTTGAAACAATTCCTTCTTTACGTAGCGGAAAAACGCACGACCAATAACGTTAAAGTCGTGGACATCCCCCCACCCCCCTTCCTTCATTTGGCGCCCTCAACGATATCACCCTACGACACTGCCACCAGAAAGAAAGACACCATCTTCCTATTCCTCTTCTTCTTATTATTATTATAATAAATATAACAAATTGAATGAGCACCGACGGAACGGCTCTGGAGACTCTTGTCCGAGCTCATTATATTTTAAATTATTACAATCCATAGCGGAAATGCCTCCTACAAATAGATACCGCTATCAGTCTACGACACTGCCACCATTGGAACGGAGAATGCCGCTTCGAGAACAATACTGCCGGAAATCAAATCCGGCATGTCATCCTTCTTTACGAAGCGGAAATGCGCACGACCAATGATGTTAAAGACGCTGACATCCCCCCCCCCCCCCCGCTCCCCTCTTCCTTCATTTGGCGCCCTCAACGATATCACCCTACGACACTGCCACAAAAAGAAAGACACATCTTCCTATTCGTCTTCTTCTTCTTATTATTATTATTATAATAAATATAACAAAATGAATGAGCACCGACGAAACGGCTCTGGCGACTCTTGTCCGAGCTCATTATATTTAAAATTATTACTCTCCATAGCGGAAATGCGTCCTACAAATAGATACCGCTATCAGTCTACGACACTGCCACCATTGGAACGGTAAAAATCGCGTTCCAGAACTATACTGCCGGAAATCAAATCCGGCATGCCATCCTTCTTTACGAAGCGGAAATGCGCACGACCAATGACGTTAAAGACGCTGACACACCCCCCCCCCCCCACCCCCCTTTCCTTCATTTGGCGCCCTCAACGATATCACCCTACGACACTGCCACCAGAAAGAAAGACACCATCTTCCTATTCCTCTTCTTCTTCTTGTTATTATTATAATAAATATAACAAAATGAACGAGCACCGACGGAACGGCTCTGGCGACTCTTGTCCGAGCTCATTATATTTAAAATTATTACTCTCCATAGCGGAAATGCGTCCTACAAATAGATACCGCTATCAGTCTACGACACTGCCACCATTGGAACGGAAAAAATCGCGTTCCAGAACTATACTGCCGGAAATCAAATCCGGCATGCCATCCTTCTTTACGAAGCGGAGATGCGCACGACCAATGACGTTAAAGACGCTGACACACCCCCCCCCCCAACCCCCTTCCTTCATTTGGCGCCCTCAACGATATCACCCTACGACACTGCCACCAGAAAGAAAGACACCATCTTCCTATTCCTCTTCTTCTTCTTGTTATTATTATAATAAATATAAACAAAATGAATGAGCACCGACGGAACGGCTCTGGCGACTTTTGTCCGAGCTCATTATATTTAAAATTATTACTCTCCATAGCGGAAATGCGTCCTACAAATAGATACCGCTATCCGTCTACGACACTGCCACCATTGGAACGGAAAAAACCGCGTTCCAGAACTATAATGCCGGAAATCAAATCCGGCATGCCATCCTCTTTACGAAGCGGAAATCAAATACGCCATGCCACGAGTAAAAAAAAATGTTTTGCACTAAAGTGCCCGAGCCCTGTCCGAAGGGTTCGCTTTTTGAAACAATTCCTTCTTTACGTAGCGGAAAAACGCACGACCAATAACGTTAAAGTCGTGGACATCCCCCCACCCCCCTTCCTTCATTTGGCGCCCTCAACGATATCACCCTACGACACTGCCACCAGAAAGAAAGACACCATCTTCCTATTCCTCTTCTTCTTATTATTATTATATAATAAATATAACAAATTGAATGAGCACCGACGGAACGGCTCTGGAGACTCTTGTCCGAGCTCATTATATTTAAAATTATTACAATCCATAGCGGAAATGCCTCCTACAAATAGATACCGCTATCAGTCTACGACACTGCCACCATTGGAACGGAGAATGCCGCTTCGAGAACAATACTGCCGGAAATCAAATCCGGCATGTCATCCTTCTTTACGAAGCGGAAATGCGCACGACCAATGATGTTAAAGACGCTGACACACACCCCCCCCCCAAACCCCTTCCTTCATTTGGCGCCCTCAACGATATCACCAAACGACACTGCCACCAAAAGAAGGACACCATCTTTCTATTCCTCTATTATTTTTATTTTAAAATATAACAAAATAAATGAGCACCGACGGAACGGCTCTGCGACTTTTCCGAGCTCTTCACTTTTAAAATTATTACTCTCCATAGCGGAAATGCGTCCTACAAATAGTACCGCTATCCCTCTACGACACTGCCACCATTGGAATCGATAAAGCCACGTTTTAAGAACTAATACTGCCGAAAATCAAATACCCATGCCACAGTAAAAAAAACTGTTTTGACAAAAATGTCCGGC
>NW_027623730.1:0-9404 GCF_034508935.2 Berghia stephanieae
GGGATCACACAGTTGAATGGAAAATTACACTGGCAGCCGTCAACAGACCAATTTTGGGGCAGATTTCCTTCGGGCTCATTCACTACTCGTCGATCTGAGGGCAATCGCCTAATGCAAGCGGCACCTATGCTTCAGTCTCACTCATACTTCACAGCATACACCCCCACACATCTCAATCTCACAACTAACGATGAGAATCAGTTCACTCAGCTGTTATCTACACGGCCAGCACTCACTTCGCCCACTTTTTCATGTCCCACAACCAAAGCATTCTGTGGAACACCAATAACCACAACGGGCCCCCCAGTACACTCAAAAGCACGCCGTCTGGCACCAACAAACTAGCAGTAGCAAATGGGGGTTTGACAACATGGAGGCTCTGGGAATCGTACGTCGTTCCAACAGTCCGTGGCATCGCCCTCTACATGTGGCACTTAAACCCAACGGAGGTTGGAGACCATGTGGAGATTTACCGCAGGTTAAAGGGTTTCTACTACTCCAGACGCTACCCGATTCCTCACATAAAGACCTCCCCGCAAGACTATCAGGTTGCAAAATCTTCTCAAAGTCGACCTCATTCGGGGTTTACCATCAGATCCCGTCCACGAGCACGACATCCCCAAGACGCAATCATAACCCAATTTGGCCTCTATGAATTCCCCCGGGATGCCCTTTGGGTTAAAAAACGCTGCACAGACTTTCCAGAGACTGAGGGAAACACAGTTTGTCAGGGTTTGGACTTCACATTTGTTTACCTTGATGACATCCTCATAGCTAGAAAAAAATGCAAAGAACACAAAAAACACTTGAATGCCCTTTTTGATAGGCTAGAGAAATAGGGATTAGTGGTAAATTTCAGACAAGTGCATTTTCGGGGTGAAGAAAATTGATTTCCTTGGACACAGGATCAGTTGTCACGGAGCAACTCCTCTTCCAGCGAAAGTGGAGGAAATTTCGCTCATTCCCCACCCCAAACAACAACATCAGGCCTACAGGAATTTGTTGGCATGGCAATTCTACCGCTCAACTAATGCAACCACTTTACAAGCATTGGCTGGTCAAACAAAAAAAAACTGCACCCCTTCAATGGACAGATACCCTACAACAAAGCTTTCAAGTCAACAAAAGAAGCCTTGGCCCCAAACAACTATGTTGTCCCACCCGCAGACATCAGCTCCTACTTCACTGACAGTAGACGCTTCTGACATAGCGATGGGGGGAGTACTAGAACAAAATATTGACGGCCAATGGGAAACCTCTCGCCTTTTTTTAGCCGCCAGCTTCGTCCTCCGGAAAAGAAATACAGCGCTTTTGATCGGGAGCTCCTGGCTGTCCCCTGTGGCGTTCGGCATTTCCGTTACTTTGGAAGGACGAATATTCACCATTTTCACGGATCATAACTACTAACATTTGCAATGAACAAGGTTTCAGAACCATGGTCCGCACGCCCAAAAACGACAAACTATCTGCTATCTCAGAATTCTCAACTGATATCCAACACATATCAGGAAAAGACAAACCAGTAGCTGATGCGTTTGTCAAGAACAACAGTAGAACACGGGCACCTCAGACGACTTCGGTCTCAGTGCGATTTCTGGGGGGAATAGATTATGAGGCCATGGCAACAGCTCAATTGAATGATGAGGAGGTCCAATCAAATACGCACTCAGAAACATCCCTGCAACTGAAAGACATTTCTTACGGGACTAATGGCATACAGTTCTCTGTGACATATCGGGCCGGAAGAGCACGGCCAGTTTGGGCCCCAAATCATGGCAATGAAAGATGTTCGACGCCATCCATGGTCTTTCACATCCAGGAATCAGAGCTACCCGCCGACTAATTTCACAGAAAATGGTATGGAAGGGAATGACCAAACAGATCAATGCATGGGCAAAGACCTGCACATCATGCCAAAGGGGAAAAGTACACAGACACACGAGGGCGCCCCTGGGGGAATATGAAAAACCCCGTGGACGTTTCAGCCATGCAACATCGATTTGGTTGGACCACTGCCCCCCTCACGTGGTTATACATATTTGCTTACGATGGGGACAGATTTACCAGATGGCCTGAAGCAATACCCATTACCAGTACTGATACAGAAGAAATAGCACGAGCATTCATCGTACACTGGGTTGCTAGATTCGGAGTACCAGAGAACATTTCATCAGACCGAGGACCACAGTTCACTTCACAGTTGTGGTCAAACGTGTGCACACTCCTTGGTACTCAAATCAAACAAACAACAGCTTACCATCCCCAAGCAAATGGATTGGTTGAACGTTTCCACCGCCGCATGAAGGAAGCCGTTCGAGCGAAACTAGAAGGACCAAACTGGATGATCAACTTCCGGGTGATGTTAGGTATACGTACCGCCCCATAAAGAAGACCTCGATACCTCGTCGGCAGAATTCGTATATGGGGCCCCTATTACAGTACCTGGAGACTTTGTTCCTGGTCCGGATCCCAACACCAATACTCCTGAAATGTTGAAAAACCTCCGTGAGAAAGTGGGTCAACTTCGTCCAGTTCCTCCGTCCACGCATAAAAAAGCAACAAGCTTCGTACCACGGACATCAGCAAAGCTAAATACGTGTTCATACGTCATGATGGACATCGAAGACCACTCCAGGCTCCGTACACAGGACCGTATAGAGTTCTAGAAACCGGTGACAAAGTTTTCAAACTACAAGTAGGAAACAAAGAAGACTCAGTCTCAATCGACAGACTAAAACCCGCACACTGTGACATTGATCAACATGTTCAGGTACATGAACCACCACGAACGGGAAGACCGAAGAAAGCACAGAACACGGGAGAGAGTAAAACGGGTGCAACCAACCAGAGAGAACGTAATGATCTTTCCTGATGAGGAAACGTTGCAGACCGAATCCAAACGCACTGAAAGGGGACGATTATCCTAACCCCCTGATCGGCTGGATTTATGACAAATGAAAAAAAGCTCTGGCGGGAGCTATGTAGTGTTATACATTGTTAATATTTTGTGTTGCGAGCTTTAGTAACATTTTGTTATTTATTGTTATTTTGCAGTTGTTACCCTAAAAGTAATTTTGTCAACTGAATAAAGTTACAAAGGCTTCAAAATATTTTTTTCTCTCATCCTCCGCCTGTTTATTAAATGCAACAAATTCATAAAAGAATAAGCAAAGATGCTTTCATTCGTTTAAATGAAAAAAAAAAAAAATATATATATATATATATAATATATATTATATAATATATATATAATATATATATATATATATTATAACTTGTGAACACTATTTGCAAAAATGATAAATAAAAATAAAAAATTAAATAAATAAATAAATGAATAAAGTGTATGACCGTTATTGATGGAATGCATATTTTACTAATATTACAAAGAAAAATAGGATTCTGCCAGAAAGCTATTTAGGACATTATCTAATTTTCAGTATTTAATTCACATCAACATAATATTGTTTTAATGAAGGGTGTCGCATATTAAATATGAAAACAAACAAAAATATAAATAGCAATACACAATCTAGCTCATTTTTCCCCAGCTATGTGGTTTTTTGTGGTAAGAAACTCCCTTCAGATTGGAAGGCCCCTGTTTTGAGTCATGCCCTGGCACCACAGGGTTGACCCCTTTGGGAAAAAGGGGCCCCTTTCCCTCATATTTCTTACCATACTCAAGTGTAAAATGAGTAACGGGGTTGTTAACAGCGTTGTCCCTGCCCCGGAAAAAAAAATTGGGAAAATATTCCCTTTTAAAGGCATGTCTTCCCCTATAAAGTATTGCTGTTGGTTGGGGACCCATTGAAAAGTGCTTTGAGCATGTTTAGATGATATTGCGCTATTTAAATGCTCAATTTTTCAGTTGAAAATGTTTTAACTTACTGGCCCTGACCAAATTGCTGGGGTTTGGGTTTTCCCATGTCAAAAAGCCATAATTTTGATTGTCATAATATTTTAGACTGGAAGAAACCCCCCCTCTTTTTTTGATTAAATCCGTCAGCCATGTTTTTTCTTTTTCCCTTTGGTGTTACTATACTCCAAAAACAAACGGGGGTGAAAAGTAAAATTAAATACATAAGCATTTTCCCCCATAAAAGTTTTTTGGGCAATGTTTATTTAGAATATGGTAAATTCCTAATAACAAGGGCGAAAGACAATTTTAAAAAAATCTAAACATAAATCAAAAATCATATCTCAAGGACACCGAAATTTATTAATAAAAATGATATTAGAGACCAAACTTTGAAAAAAAAAAAAAAACAAAGCAAAAAAGGGAAAATTATTCATTAAATTTTATAAACTATTGGAAGGGGAAATAAGGGTGCCCTGGGCATCCTGAATTATAATTAGGGATTTTTTGAGAAACCATTTTTTATCACATTATTAGGAAAAATTTTGCAAAGACAAAATCAATTAGAAATATTTGCGCAATTACTCAAAAGTCCATTTTAAAACTGTAACCTTTCTTATGAAAAAAAACACACTATATTGCCAAAACTTAGATATTTGAAGCATTTTCCTCTAAACAGCCAACACTTTTTTTGTAACTTAGCATGATATTTTATTGATAATAATTTGACAGCTATTTTGATGAAGATATTTTTCAGTCATAAAACCAAATTTTAAATAACAAAAAGGTTTTGTCTTTTAAAAAAAAAAAAAAAGGAACAAACAGATTTTTTTTCTCTTTTGCAGCTTATTTTCAAAAGCGTTTTTATTAAAAAAAACAAATTTTTTTTTCCCAAAAAAAAATCCACCAAAATTGAACGACTGCTTGTGGATTTTTTTTTTATTGAATTTCTTTAGCCAAAAGGGGAATCAAATTGCCAGCCGGTAAAAATGCCCCCTCTAGTTTTTTTTCTATTTCCTGTTGTAAAGTAAAGCCTAAAGCCGGATAAAGAGACGTATGTTCATTTTCCCTTAAATCAGTTAATCCAGCAGGGGATGTTATTTAAATAATGACGAGGGGTTAATTCAGGAAAATTTAGAGAACGTGAAAAGAAAAGGAGGAGGAGGAGGGGGAGGAGGAGAGGAGGAGGGGGGGAGGAGGAGGAGGAAAGGGGGAGGGAAATGAGGAAAGGGAAAATTTAAAAACAGAGATTGGGGGTTGCCGCTCACAATGCCCAAAGTTTTAATTATTTTCGATGGGTTTTTAATTTTTATGACGCCGTCTGTTTGGGTCAGACAAAAAGGGGGTTATTTTAAGTAAAGGATTCAAACATGAAACAATAAGATACAAAAATGATAATGAAAACGACAACAGTTACATTAGTTACAAGATGGATTGAAAAATGTTTTGAAAAAAAAAAAGTATTTTTTAGTTTGAGACTATCAAATGCTTTTGTAAAATTGAAACTTTGGGGCATGTACAATTAAATCCAATTTTTAAAAGCAACAGGAAATATACACGGCTAAGGTAATTCTTTGGGTTTGGGGTTTTTGGGGGTAAACGAACGAAAAATGACTCAGAATCTCACATTGACGGGGGTCAATGAATGGGCAAAAGGAAAACAAGAACAGTAAAGATTTTATCAGTGAGGAAAAACTTCATTCCAAATTGAAATTATCAGTGTATTTCACAAAAAAAAAAGTTCCCCCCTAAAAAGAAACAATAACAATAAAAATAAAGAAAATTTCAGAAGTTTTAGTTCCTTTATTAATTTTTTTCAGCTGTCAGCAGACGAAAATTTGAAAAAATTGGAGTTTGGGAAAGGGGGTAAACATTGTCTTTTTACTTTTTTGGGGTTTCGTATAGTTGCGACAAAAAATTTAAAAAATACAATCGACCTTTAAAAAAACAAACTTAGGCCCTACGAGATAATAAATGCACAACAATTTAAAAATTTTAAGGTGAAAATCAGAGATAAATATGAATTACTTTTTAGGCTATACAAATCAAAGACAAAGACTAAAATTCAATTTTCAAATTCCCCAAAATGGGGGTTAAAAAATTTAATAACCCCTATCATCATAAAGTTTTAAAAAGCCGTGAAAAATAAATTTTTAGGGCGATGACCCGGGGTAATTATGGGCTCTTATGGGCCTAACAGGCGCCACGTCCCCTCCTAAATGTTAAGTGTTGCTGTTGGCCAGGGGCCCCTTTAAAACGCTTTGAGCAAGTTTAGTGGGTATTGCTCTATATAAATGCTCAAATTTATTTTTATAATTTTTTTTTTTTTTTTTTTTTTTTTTTTTTTTTTTTTTTTTTTTTTTTTGCAAAAAAGGGAAATTTATGTTCACCTCTAGAAATTGTTGGGCACCTAATAACAAGGTTTTCGAAGATAAAAAATAAACACAAACACACCCACACACACCACACAGACACAACCCCCCACACACACACACACACATATATATAAAATTTTATATTATATATATTTATAAATAAATAAATTTCACTCAAATTATATGGGCCCAGACGTTCGTTTTTGTGGGTTTATTCCACGTCCCCCCAGTCGGGGTAATGTCTTGAAGCTAATATTACCTAGCCATCATTTCGAGCACTTTTGTACCTACGAGTAAACCCCCCAACACTCATTATATATTATATATAAAAAAAATATATATAAAATAAAAATATAAATATATTTTGCAACATTTAAAAACCTTTTTCCCTTTCGGAGGCTGTATGAGTAAAGGGGTACTGGATGTTTTTTATTAAAAAATTTCTAAATTCTACTACTCTAAATACTACTACTACTACTACAAATACTACAAATACTACTACACTACTTTCTACAAATTTTAAAAAACTACTACTACAAATACTACTACTACTACAAAACTTCCCACTACTACTACTACTACTACTACTACTACTACTACTATTTCTACAAACCCCTACCACTAAACCCCCTAAATACTACTACTTCTACTAAATTTCCCTTGATTTTAAAATATCACATTGAGAACCCTTCTTCTAGCAGAACCCGGGAGTAGTAGTAGAAAATAGTAGATTAGTATTTGTTTGTAGTAGTAGAAATAGTAGTGTGTGGTTTGGGGGGGTTTTTTGGGGATTTGTAGTAGTAAATAGTAATAGTAGTAGTTGTAGTAGTAGGTAAATAGTAAATAGTAGTATAAGTAGTGTTTGGGGGGGGTGGGGTAGTAGTAAATAGTATTTGTAGTAGTAGTAGTAGTAGTAGTAGTAGTAGTTTATAGTAGTTTGTAGTAGTATTTGAAATAGTAGTATAGTAGTAGTAGTAGTAGAGTAGTAGTAGTGTAGTAGTAGGTAGTAGTAGTATATAGTAGAAATAGTTTTAGTATAGTAGTAAAGTATTAGTATGTGCACAAGGGGAGTAATATAGTAGTAGTAGAAGTCGTATAAATAGTAATAGTTGTAGTAAAAATTATTTAAATGTAGTAGTAGTATAAGTAGTAAAAGTAAAAAGTAGTAGTAGTATAAATGTATTTGTTTGAAATAGTAGTAGTGGAAAAGCATTAAAAGGGAAAAAAAATAATAGTTTCAGAAATTTTTTCTTTTTTTTTTAATTAATTTTTATCCCTTTTTATTAGAATTTATTTTAAAATAAGGGGTTAAAGTTCGATTTTCTGAAATTCGCGTCTTATGAGCGGAGAAAAACATCTTCCTTTTTTTAATGCCCCCCCCCCCCCCCCAAAAATAAAAAAATATATTTTATTAAACAACTTTAAATGTTTAGAAACGCATTCTTTGGAATGGTTAATTTCCTAAAGTTTAAAATATTTTAAAAGTCTGGATTTTGATTTAAAACTGATTTTTTTTTTTTCCCTTGTTAATTTCGCATATACCGATGGACGTGCGAGTCCAATTTTTCTTTAATTCTTATGTTATCGTGCATATGCTAAAGGGGCTTAATTTGTCTAAATTTAAAGTGTGTTACGTCAAGGGATTATGTGCCAGGCCCAGATCCAATGGTGAAAAGTCTTTGGTAGTAGGTTTGACGGTGTTTAATTCGTATTCATCGGCCGTCGCGTTTGGAAAACAAAAGATTAAAAATTTGCAAAGATTTTTTCAATTTGTAACTGTAATCTTTTCTTTCATGTTTTCACGAAAATTTTACTTTTTATTTTATTAATTAGTATTTCAATGCACCCCACTGTGTTGGATATTGATAAGATCACCTTCACTTACCGAAGGTGGTTTAATGATTGAATCCCAGTATTATTTATTTATCTAAATATAAATACCTCATTCCCCTCAAGGTTGAAAGTAATACTCTCACCCTTTAAAATTAAGGGATTAGATCGCAAATATATTCTAAATTTTAAAGTGACAATTAGAAAGCAGGTATGGTGCAAGATAAAGAAAAGGCAGATTTTTTTCTCTTTATTTTTCTTTGGTACGTCGAGCATGTTTTCATACAACTTTTAAGAATATTTATTCTAAAAGTTTTCTCGTTTTTAAGACAATCCCAAAAATTCTTAAATTAATTTCTTAACGAGTTATAATGTTATGAATAAAAAATAAATTCATTAAAAAAAAATCACATTTATTTAAATTTTTTTAAAAAAGTATAGATGCAAATCTAGCGGGGAATTTAAAACTAATATTGAGATGTTTAAAAATTCACATAAAATCAAAATATTAAATTTTTCCCAAAATCAATCAATATCTTTTTTCTTGCCAATTGACATCAAATAATTATTGTAAATTCAGGAGTGAATAAAAAAATATATCACTGTGAAAGAAGACTGCTATTTGTTTAAAGCCCACCCAAAAACTAGAAAAGGGCCCGAGGGAAAAATTACACGCACGTCCCCTTTCCCCTCGCTGCTCCCCGCGTGAAAAGGGGATGCTTTTAGGACGTGAGATGGGACGGCTGGACAAGCGGGGGGGTTGGGGGAAAGGGGGGGGGAGGATTGGGAGCCCCCAAGGGGTTTATAAAGTTGGTGTCGAGCACATGACCTTTTAAAATTTTAAGTTTTCCTGTCGGTGGTTTTCCCTGGGTTTTAAGCCATCCTTTAAACCCCCTTTATTTGTCGGGATTGGCAAAAAACAACTTCAACAATCAACAAACACTCCTACCCACCCCCCCACCCACACACACAACACACCACAACCCCACCCAATATATTTAAATTAATATAATTTATTTTATATATATATATATTTTTTATTATATATATATTTTATATTTTTTTTATATTTTTTTATATATATATTATAATTATTGTGAGTGTTGGTGGGTACTTGTAGGTCAAAGTGCTCGTAATGGTTGAGAAAAATATAATGTAAAATTTCACTCACATTTTTATGCCGGACCTCGTTTCTGTTTTTTTACACTTCTGCAAGTGTAAAAAAAACAGAAACAAGTTTTTCGGCAAAAAAAAAGTGAGTGAAAATTTTCATTATATATAAAATATATAATTTTTATATTATATTTATTATTTATTAAATATTTTTTATATATATAATTATT
>NW_027623731.1:0-9401 GCF_034508935.2 Berghia stephanieae
AAAAAAACCCAACCCCCCCGCCACCAGAAAGAAGGACACCATCTTTCATCTCTATTATTTTTATTTAAAATATAAAAAAAATAAAAAGCCCCCGACGGAACGGCCTGCGACTTTTCCGAGCTTTTTATTTTAAAATTATTACCCCATAGGGGAAATGGTCCTACAAAAATACCGCTACCCTCTACAACCTGCCCCATTGGAACCGAAAAGCCCGTTTAAGAACATACCCCGAAAATCAAATACGCCGCCACGAAAAAAAAATGTTTTGCACTAAAGTTCCGACCCTGTCCAAAGGGGTTTTCGTTTTTTTGAAAAAATTCCTTCTTACTAGGGGAAAAACCACGACCAATAACGTTAAAGGGGAAAACCCCCCACCCCCCCTTCCTTCATTTGGCGCCCTCACGATATCACCCTACGACACGCCCCCAAAAGAAAACACCATTTTCCTATTCCTTTTCTTCTTATTTTTATTATAATAAATATAAAAAATTGAATACACCGAGGGAAGGGCCCTCGGAACTTTCCGAGCTCTTAAATTTTTAAAAATTTATACAACCATAGCGGAAATCCTCCAAAATAATACCGCTATCTCTACACACTGCCACCTTTTGGAACGGAAATGCCGTTCAGAAAAAAACTCCGGAAATAAAATCCGGCAGCATCCTCTTTACAAGAAAAAGCCACGCCCAATGAGTTAAAGCCCTTTGAAAAAAACCCCCCCCCCCCCCCCGCCCCCCTTTTTTTCCTTCTTTTGGCGCCCTAAACGATACACCCTACACCTGCCCCCAAAAAAAAAGACACCATTTTCCTATTCCCCCTTCTTCTTATTTTTTTATTATTAAAATATAACAAAATAAAATGACACCGACGAAACGGCTCTGGCGACCCCTTGTCCGAGCCTTTATATTTAAAATTATTACTCCCAAGCAAAATGCGTCCTACAAAAAAATCCGCCCCCTCTACCCCCTGCCACCATTGGAAGGGAAAAAAAGCTTCCAAAAAAAATATACAAAAAAAAAACGGGGCCAAATTCCATTTCCGGGGTTCCAAAAACCTTCTTTACAGGGGAAATCCCCGACCAATGACTTTAAAAGCGTGAACACCCCCCCCACCCCCTTCCTTTTTTTGGCGCCCCCTACACTCTGCACCAAAAGAAAGACACCATTTTCTTTTTCTTTCTTTTTTTTAAATAAAAAAATAAAAAAGGGAAATACACGCAAATCCACTTTCCCCAAAACCTTTAAAATTTTCCCCTCCAACAAAATCTTCATGGGACGGTTTTCCCTTTTACGAATTCAATTTTTTGAAGGAAACGTTGTTAACTGTCAGGCATCCATTTAAAAACCTGATACGGTAAAAAATGTGATCAACAGTCAATTTCCAAACCAATTATCGCCGAAAACCCAAACCAAAACGATGTCAACCACACCCCCTTCTTCTTTTTCCCCTTTCCTTCCCTTTTTCCCCCCCCTTCTTCTTTTTCTCTTCTTTTTTTTTTCTTTCCCCCCTTTTTCCTTCCTTCTTTTTTTTTTCTTCCTCCCTTTCTTCTTCCTTCTTCCCTTCCCCCTTCTTCTTCCTTTCCTCTTTTTCTTCTTCTTCTTCCTTTCCCCCTTTTCCTTTTTTCCCCCTTCCCCTTCTTTTCCTTTTTCTTCTTTCCCTCCTTCTTGAAAACGAAAAAAAATTTCAATTTAAATTTATTATTAAAAAAAATTCCCCAAAATGGGGAAACCCATTTTTTTTTTAAAATTCAGGGCAATTTAAAATAATACGTTTCACGAAATTTTCCCCCAGGCCGAATTTTTCCCCGGGGATAAGCGTTCAATTGGTTTGTTCTTTAAAAAAAAGAAATGGAGGGGATTTTTTTGAAATAAGGCTTTGCCCTCCCCCCACCCATTTTTTTTGTAAAGTTTACCCCAAAACGAAACTGTAAACCTAAAAAAACTTCCTTTCTTTCCCCCGTTTTTTTTATAAAAAATAATAAGGCCCACGAAGTTCTCCAAAAATTTTCCGGCCCTCAATATTTAAAATAAAAAAAAAAAAGAAAATTTTTGAAATAAAAGAGTTTACTAAAGGGGGAAGGGGAGGGGAGGTTTTTTGTTACTCCGAAATTAAAAAGGATAAATCTCTTTACACCCGGAGACCCCCCTCTAAAACCACCACCCCCCCCCCCCCCCACACCCCCTTCCTTTAATTATCTCCCAAAACCGATCATTACCAAAAGAACTGCAAAGGGAAAAAAGACCAACTTCCAAATTTCTTCCCTTTTAAATTTTTCTACAAATTGAATGGCAGACACGTCCGCCGGTTTTTGCGACAAAGTCTTTTTAAAAAATTAGATCCCCACTTGGGGATGCGTATAAAAAATAAACCCGTATTTGAATCACTTAACCGGAAAGTTTTTATTAAAGAAATTTAATCCCGGCCAAAACCTCAACAACAATAAATTAATTTTTCCGAGAAAAAAAAAAAAATGTTTGAAAAAGTGCACCCTTTTCAATTGTTTTGAAAAAATCCCTTACAGGGAAAAAACGAGGACCTACTAAAAAAGCTGGACTCGTACATTGGCCCTCAAATTTATTCCCCCTTTTACGGCCTGCCACCAACAACTCCTTTCTCTTTCTATTTGTAATAATAAAATATAAAAATTGAATGACACAAGGAACCTTTTTTTGGCGAGCTTCTATAGTTTTAAAAACCCCCCAAAATTTACAAAGAATTCCAATTTAGAATACCTTTTGGGGGAATTCCTTCAAAAAAATGCCGAAATTTTAATTTCCGCAATTAAATCTTTAACGGGGGAAAATTCGCCACGGCCAATATGGTTAAAGGAGTGAATCCCCCCCCCCCGTTGTTTTTCATTTAAAAAGAAAAGAAATGGACAAGTAAAAAAAGGTTTTTCCTCACCATGCTTCCCTTTTCTTTTATATTTTATATTAAACTTCAAAGGTTTGAAACCGGAAGGTTTCCTGGGGACTTTGGTCCACTCATTTTATAATTAAAATTAACCCCCTGGAATTCGTCCCTAAAATTTTCCGCCTACATCTACGAAAATGAAAGAAAGGAAAAAAAATGTTTTTCCCAGAATTAATTACTTGGGAAATAAATCCGAAAAGAACCTTAATTTAAGGAAATCTCGAAAATCTTTAAGAGACCCACCCCCCCCCCCCCCCCCAACCACCCACCCCCCCTCCCCCCATACCCCTGCCACCCAAAAAAGACACCACTCCTTTCCCTCTTTTTTGTTTTTATTAAAAAAAGAACCAAAATAAACACCCAAAACCGCTTTATGAAAGGGCATTCTGGGCGACAATCTTGTAAACCATTTTATTTTAATTTTAAAAATATATCCCCAAACCCGGAAATGGTTAAAAAAATGTTAATCCCCGCCAAAACCTCAACACTGACCATTTAACGGAAAAAGCCAGAAAAATGGGTAAGAAATCGATCCCATCCTTTTTAAAGAAACAATGGAGAGCCAAATTAAAAACGTAAAAGAATTCCTTTGAAACACCCCCACCCCAACCCCCTGTTTCCTTGGTTTCCCCCCAAGTTCAACAAACAACATGCCCAGAAAGAAGGACCCACCTTTTATTTCATTATTAAATTATTTATTATTATTTTTATTATTATTATTATTATTATATTATTATTATTATTATATTATATATTTTTAAATTATATAATTAATTATTTTAATTTTTATTAAAATTTAATGACATTATCATTATCATTATAAATAAAATAATAATAATAAATAATAATAATAATAATAATAAAATTAATAATAATATAAAATAATAATAAAATAAAAATAATAATGATAATAAAAATAATAATAATAATAATAAAATAATAATAATAAATAATAATAATAAATAATAATAATAAAAATAAAATTAAAAATTTTAATAAAAAAATAAATAATAAATAATAAAATAAAATAATAGAAATCACACTGTTACCTTTCAATGTGGGCTTTTAAGTAGGTGTGAAATAGATGCCCGCTGGACCAAATGTCATTCATGGTTTTTTGTGCTGGTTTACTTCTGGCTCGATACAGACCCATTTTTTTTGGGTTTCAGTCCTCGCGGCCGCCTGAAACTCAATAAACAGACAAGTTTTCGCAAGCCCAAGATGGGAAAAATGCCCCCTATAGCGAGAACAGTCATTAATGTGTCTCAAAACTCTAAGGGTTTCAAGCCATGTGGAAATCGTCCGTCATGGCTTTTCAACAAGTCTTTTTTGCGAGGTCTGTGCTGCGGTTCTTTGTTCCTCAGGCCATGCTCGCATTTTATCGGGTTAAAGTTTTATCTTTAATTTTTGGCAAAGGTTCTGTGAAACTCTGGAAGGCTGTCTTGATATCTTATAAAGACTTGGATCCACCGTCGTTCTTCCTTCTATAGGTTCCTAAATAATGGAAGGCCATCTGAGGTTGGTCTATAGTAAATTTATTCCGGGCCGCCCACCATATATCTGGGGGGGAAAATAAGAAAGAAAAGAAAAAGAATATGTATTTGTACTACCGAAAAAATTTACATGAGTGGGGAATGGGAGGGAGGTATTTTGTTACGTGAAGTAACTTAAGAATTAGATAAATCTCTTTACAAGTTTCTTTATAGAGACCCCCCCCCCCCCCCCACCCCGAACTTTCCAAATTAACTCCAGTGGAAAGCCGATCCTTTACCTCGTTAATTTTTATATTAGGTAGACTAAGGAAACAAAACCAAACTCATAAATTACTTTTACGCCTTTTGAACCTTGTCTTCTCTGATGTAATATTGGGGTACTTCCCGGGTTTTATTGCAGACAAAGTCCGGTCACGAGGGGGTGGCTCAAAATATCTCTTGACGTGCTGGGCTCGTCCCAACTTAACTCTTCAACTTTGCAAGCATTTGTACTGGAATAAAAAATATAGATGAACTTCAGTACATATTTCATTTTAAAACCTTTTTTTTTTAGACAGCCTTTAAAAGCGTTTACCCCCCCGCCAATTTACAAAGAATTACAATTAGTATACCATTTGTTTGGAATTCAGCAAAATAAATGAACTTAATTTAATTTAAATTTTCCAGCAACATATAAATAAATATTAGCTGTTTGACGAAACTTTTTCCATACCGACTCTATGTTCCCAGGAGGAGATGCAGTTTTAACGTTGTTTGTTGTCATAATAAAAGAAAAGGAATGGACTGTTGGAGGCCTTTAAAAAAATAAAGGTCTTTTTCCCCCAGGGCCATGCTCGCATTTTATCTGTAATTTTTTTATCTTTAATCTTGGCAAAGGTTCTGTGAAACTCTGGGAAGGCTGTCCTGATTTATCTTATAAACTTGGCCTTCCATTATTTAGCAAACCTAAGGAAGGAAACGACGGTGGATCTGAAGTTCGTCCCCTTAATAAATTTTATCCTGGCCGTCACATATAATCTGGGGAAAATAAGAAAGAAAAGAAAAAGATAATGTATTTGTACTAGCCGAGAATTTTAAACTACATGAGTGGGGAGTGGGAGGGAGGTATTTGTTACTGTGAAGTAACTTAAGAATTCTATAAATTCTTTACATGTCTTTATAGAGATCCCCCCCCCCCAACCCCACCACACAACCCCCCCCCCCCCCCAAACCACCACCACACACCCCCCCCCCCCCCCGGAAACTTTCCCCAAAATTATCTCACCATTAGAAGCCGATCCTTTACTCGGTAATTTTTGTATTACGTAGACAGAGGAAACAAAGCCAAACTCATAATTACTTAACGCCTTTTAAGACCTTGTCTTCTCTGATGAATTTTTGGGCACTTCTCCGGGTTTATTGCAGACAAAGTCTTTGTGAAATATAGCACACTTGTATCTGTTTTAATTTAAAAGAATAAACATAGATATTTGAATAATCTAAAAAGCCGTGTGATTATTAGCTTTTTTAAAAGAAATGCTTACTCATTTACCGTCCCACAGCTACACAGACATTATTTTTTTTTTCCCAGAAATGACCAAAAAAATGTAAGAAAGACAGGTGCATAGCCTTTTTCTAAGACACAACTGTAGTAGTCGAAGTGTTGATATAAACTTTAAAGGAATTAATCCTTGGTATTTTTTACACCCTATGTTTTTTTTCTCGAGTTGCATCCCTTGAACAACACAAAAGGTTTACCTGTTGGTTTGTCCCGTTCATTACATCACCCATGGCCGAGCGAAAATCTACCCAGACGTTATTATTAAATTTTATTTTTTTTTATTATTATTTTTTATTAATATTATTAAATTAATATTATTATAAATTTTTATTAAATTATTTTAATTATTATTATTATTATTATTATTAAATTTTTAATTATTATTATTAAAAAATTATTATTTTGTTAAACATTTATATTATTATTAAATTATTATTATATTATTATTATAAATATTATTATTATAAATTTTATAAAATTATTATTATTTATTATTATTAGTTATATAATTATCATTATTATTAAAAACCAAAAACCAGTTAAAAACCCCTCAAAGACCAAAAAATGTAAGAAAGACCCTCGCCCCACCTTTTTTCACATCACTGTACCTGCTCCCAATGGGTTGCAATCCTTTTAAATATAGTTTTGTCGTGAGTTTTGGCCGCATACGATTTTCCCTGTGTACCTGCAAACTGTGATGCAAAATCGCTTTTGGATATGGCCGACTGAACTTTCTCAGGTGAATTTCCCTCTGCTGAAACAAGAATAGAAGAAAAAAACACACATAAAAATCAAAAATAAACAGAATAAGTTTTTTCTGTGTTCTGCTCTGTGTTTTTTGCTTTGTGTTGGTTTCTTTTGCTTTTTTGTTTTGTTTTGGTTTTTTGTTGTTTTATTTTTCTCGGGGTTTTTTTTTTGGGGGGGGGGACGTGCAAAAAAACCCAATCTATTGACGATTATCTTCAAGTATTAACATTATATAAATAAAATAAATATAATAATAAATAATAATAATAAAAATAATAATAATTAATAATAATAATAAAATAATAATAATAATAAATAATAATAATAATAATAATAATAATAATATAATGTTACCCTTACCTTTCAATGTGGGCTTTTAGGGTAGTTGTGAAATAAATGCCCGCTGAAAAACCCTATGTCTTCATGTTTTGTGCTGGTTTACTTCTGCTCGATACAGATCATATTTTTGGTCACCCTCCGCGAGCCGCCTGAAACTCATCAACAGACAAGTTTCGCAAGGCCCCCAAGACGGGACATGCTTGCCTATAGCGAGAACAGTCATTAATGTGTCTCGAACTCTGGAGGTGTCGCCCCCTGGGAATCGCCCCTCATGCTTTTCAAAAAGTCTTTTTTTGGGAGGTCTGTGCTGAGTCTTTGTCCTCAGGCCATGCTCGCATTTTATCTGTTAAAGTTTTATCTTCAATCTTGGCCAAAAGTTCTTTGAAACTCGGAAGGCTGTGTTGAGTGATCTTATAAGACTTGGATCCACCGTCGGCTCCTTCTACAGGCTCCTAAAAAAATGGAAGGCCATCTGAGGTTCGTCCTATAGTAAACTTATTCCGGCCGTCACATTAACTGGGGGAAAATAAGAAAGAAAAGAAAAAGAAAAAATGTATTTGCACTACCGAGAATTAATCTACATGAGGTGGGGAATGGGGAGGGGAGGTATTTTTTGTTATTTGTGAAGTAACTTAAGAGAATTAGATAATCTCATTTCTTTATAGAGACAACCCACCCCCCCCCCCCCCCCCCGAATTTTTCCAAAATTATCTCCCAGTAGAAGCGATTCTTTACTCCGTAATTTTTGTGTTATCTAGACTAAGGAAACAAAACCAAAAACTCATAAATTACTTACGCCTTTTTAAAAAACCTTTCCTTCCCCTGATTAATTATTGATGAACTGAACATTTCATATGAAACTTTTTTTAGACAGCCTTTATAAAGCCTTTACCACCCCCCCAAATTTACAAAGAATTTACAATTTAGTATACCATCTGTTTGGAATTTCAGCAAAATAAATGAACTTAACTTCAATTTAAATTTCCAGCAATATATAAAATATATTGAGCTGTTTGACGAAACTTTCTTCCACCCCGGCCCCACATTATTTCCCAGGATGGGGATGCAGTTCAACGTTGGTTTGTTGTCATAATAAAAGAAAAGAAATTGGACTGTATAGGCAATTCGAAAATAAGGTCTTTGTCCTCAGGCCATGCTCGCATTTATCTGATAAAGTTTTATCTTTAATCCTGGCAAAAGTTCTTTTAAACTCTGGGAAGGGTCTGTCCTGAGTGATCTTATTAACATGGATCCCAAACCGTCGTCTTCCTTCTATAAGGCTCCTAAATAATGGAAGCCACTGAAGTTCGTCTTAAGTAAATTTTATTTTCCCGGCCGCACATATATCTGGGGGAAAATAAGAAAGAAAAAAAAAAAGAAAATGTATTTTACCAGCGAGAATTAATCAAAATGAGTGGGGAGTGGGAGGGGAGTAATTTTTTTTACTCTGATGTAACTTAACAATTAGATAAATTCTCTTTACATTTCTTTACTGAGACAACCCCCCCCCCCCCCCCCCCCCCCCCCCCCCCCCCGAACTTTCCAAATTAAACTCCCAGTAAAGCCGACCCTTACTCCGTAATTTTTGTATTATGTAGACTAAAGGAAACAAAACCAAACTCATAAATTACTTTAGACGCCTTTTAAAGACCTTGTCTTCCTCTGAATGTAATTATGTGGGGCACTTCTCCGGTTTTTTAAATTGGGAGACAAAGTCTTTGTGAAATAAGCACACTTTTAAACTGTTTTTAAAATTAAAAAGAATAAACATAGAAATTTTGAATAATATAAAGCCGTGGATTATTAGTTTTTTTTTAAAAGAAATGTTATTAATCCTTTACCGTCACACAGCTCACACTATGACATTATTTTTTTTTCCCAGAAATGGACCAAAAATGTAAGAAAGACAGGTGCATACCTTTTTTTCTAAGACAACAACTGTAGTATCGAATGTTTTTGATTATAAACTTATAAAGGGAATTAATCCCTTTGGGATGTGTACAACCCCTATGTTAAAATTCTCGAGTTTGCATCCCTTGAACAATACCATGGTTACCCGGTTGGTTTTGTCAGTTCATTAAACAATCAACTATGCGCCGAGCGAGAATCGTACCCAGGACTATTAATTATTATTATTATTATAATTATTATTATTATTATATTTATATATTATTATTATTATTATTTTTATTATATTATTATTAAATTTTTATTAATTGACGTGAGGAAACCCACCCGAAGGGGAAGCCTGGACGTCCCGGTTTACGATGGGTGGCCAAAATATGCTCTTACGTGCTGGGGGGTCGTCCAAATTTTTAACTCTTTACTTTGCAAACATTGGGCGGGAAAAAAAGAAAGATGAAAGGAAC
>NW_027623732.1:0-9390 GCF_034508935.2 Berghia stephanieae
GAAAACATACAAACTTAATCCAGTTTTTGTATTTTTGATACTGGCTTAAACTTCTAGCATCTAAATCACCTCAACATAAAATCAAATTTAGGTAGTCGATCACATTTAGCTGTCAGCAAAGCAAGACTGAGAACAGTCCTTATATTTACCTGTTTTAAAAGAAGACCCATGACAGGGGGAACAGATGCAAAATGGCAACAAATCACTTGGAGAACACAACAGCCTTCCTCTGAATTGTCAAAAATGTCAGTGTAACCTGTGGAAGAAAGGAAATAAATAAATTTAATTTTAACATTATCGAAAGATAATCAATCCTCTACGGGCCTGCTGAGACTTGAGGCGATGCAAGGGATCTCCAGCTGGTCCTGTCAGCAGCAATTATCAAAAGGTAAGTATGACTTAAATAGCCGTGAAATCATCAATTTCCTTAAACGAATCATATGCCTTCAGAATCTGCCAGACCCATCATGCATTATTTCGGATAGAATTTCTGACCTATCACCTCAAAATGATAGTGCGTCATGATGACATAAATGCCCAAAAAATTATTCTATAATAAAAAATGTGAGACTTAAGTAAAGTTAATATATAGAGATAAAAATAGGTTAAATATATCTCATGATATTTACCAGGTATCCCATTGATTGCAGTTATTAACTGGGTTTGCACATTAAATTGTGGCTCTGCAGTGAAATGTTTCATCTTTTTGTGAACTTTGGCTTTGGCCTTAGCATTACATTATATACATAACATACCTAAACTTAAAGGTAAATGAGCTCTTGGCTAAAGACAATGGCAGATATTGTAAGAGCGCGAGCACAAAAAGGAAGCCTAACGGACAATGTTCTGTATCAAATGGATTTAGTGTCATATGGCCTGCTGAGTGAATAAATGTGCTTTTTAAATTCTCAATTATTCTAAAAATTAATTTATAGAGACAATAAAGTATTTTTTTTTTAATCATGTAAATCATAACATAACATAAAATAAATAAAATTCCCTTTATTCATCCCTTAGGGGAAATTTGTCTCTAGGGCCTATTACAAGAGAAGACTGGAATAACCAAGGTGTAAGCCGCAGTGCAGCGCCAAAAATTGAGCTACGGCGAGGTTACTTGCTCAAGGCCACACAACGCAGCGACGGGTGATTGAACTCTGTACCTTTCGGGTACGAAGCAAAGACTGTACCGCTGGGCCATGCTGCCCCTAACAACTCTCAAGAACCTACAGAAAATCACATGTTGATTTGCATTTAGTGGATATTGTGCTATATAGCAGCTCATTTCATCTTATTTTTATTAAAATACCCCCCCCCCCCCTCAATCCCCTTTCTTTGATTACCATTGTGTAGATCCAGTGTAGTAGATTTCTTTCTTGGAAATAGCGACGGCTTTTGTAGTTTGAAGCAAAACTGCCAACCCTTTGATCCTGGCTGGTGCCAGGCCAACAAACACCTGTAACCTGTAAAATTAAACAATAAAAAAATCTATTTGAAATGCTGTTACGTATCTGTCAGCCTTTAAAATAAAAGAGATTGGGCAAAGTGTATTCAGATTTTTGCTGTCCTGGTTTGTTTTTTATTTCTTTTTAAACAACACAAACTTTGTGTGCTTGTGTTTTATTTAGAAAAATGGTTAGCTAGACAAAAGTAATATAGAAAATGATTGAATACTTAAAAAGACTTTAGATCTAAACTGCATTTAAAAGCAAAAAGGAAAGTAAATCAAAGAGCACTTTTTAAAGCAGCGAAAGGAAAAATGATCTAACAGCAACACCTTTACATGTTTAAATAGACCCCTAAAATGACCAGACACAAGATTACACTTTGTAAACGCTTTAAAGTTTATCCAGGTTTCTTAAGTTTTCTCTTATGATTAATATGTAATATGAATCAAAAGTATAAATCTATTTATATATTTAAAAAGAAAAACTATTTTAAAATATTTTTAAGCTATCAAACAAAAACTGATTACCAATCAAATCATGGGGTTCAGCATCCATTGGTCCTTTGGATTTGATACGGTCAACTAGAGGGCCGTGAATACGGAATAGGGCTGATATAACTCTTCTTCTTAAACCATTTAATTTCTCCATCCCGGCTGGTTTCAGGTGCCCTGGCAGGATATCTCTCTTCTCTTTAACCACTTGATAACATCTGAAAAGATTACAAGATCAAATTTGTGATAAATTGTAAACTGTCTCAAAACAGAAATGAGTCTGGGTGAAACTATGACTTAAAATTGACCTTTTAATCTTAAACGTGAAAACAATATAGTTACTGTTAAGAATATTCTAAAAATCACCATGCTTACAACTGTTTTAGCTGAGAATTGCTTCCCATCTAGAGTCTACACACAAAAAGAAAATAATTTAAAATTGATTGTTCAGATAAGAGTCAATAAGAGGAAATGGTTGTAAAAGTATTTGTAAAAAGCTAAATGTAACCAGAATAATAGCATGTTTAGTCGAGTTATTACTATGATAATCAGTTTACTGTATTAAACTAAGAGCTATTGATGAAGTAGAAATGTCTATTTTCCTTTAAAGAAAGATCTTAGATCGTCACCTGATTTTATCTCAGATGGTTTTTTACTAACACTACTCACTACTACTACTACTTCTACTACTACTACTACAATCACTACTATTACAACCACAATAACAGCAACAATAATAACAACAACAACAAGCCTCACTATCAGAGATTTTGCTTTTTAAAGACACTTTACCTTTTGTTTCCGATATTAGACCAATAGCCTTATTTTGCTGTAATGCTATTCTTACTTCATTTCTGAAGACTTTTAAATCTTTGAAGCCGTTGCCTTTGCTGGCTGCTTAGTAATATTTATACACTGAGTTCAATATTTGGCTATAGTGTCTATTTCCAGAACAAAAATTTCGAAACTGCAAGGTGGTTCAGAATCATTTTCAGACATTTTCTGTCTGAATTCATGGCCTATGAATAACGAAGACTTATAAGACATGGAATGAGATTTTTTTAAAGTTAGCTCAAGATAGAGAAGGATGGAAACTGTTTATCTGTGGCCTGGCCCATGGTGAAAAAGGCAATGATGATGATGATGATGTAGTCAAATAACCTCTTCCGTTTCAAACAGCAAGTGGAGTGTTTCCGTGTATACAAAAAATGCTTGTCATGTCTGGGCCTATATGCACCATATTATATTATTATAGTAGTATTTAATAAGAAGTCTTTGTTAAAACATATTATTTTTTTTTTTTTTTATTACTATAATCTTTTTATTCTTATGTTTTTTCCCCCCTTTTTTTCTTCAAAATTGAAATAATCTGAATTCAGAAAAAATCTGAAATATTTACATCCCTGTTTGCCTAAACTAAATTTTAAACAGATATCCAGTGTAACTGGTTTCAAATGTATGCCAGATCTTACTTATGATACAGTTGTCTCCAAAAAGCAGCTGTTTTCGTGACGGCATATGAACTACTGCAAATGGCTGCAAACCGCCCAACATCCAACGGATCAATGAAGTTTGAAAGATGGAACCAGAGGTCAGAAGGGTAGACAACGCCTCCTTTGTCTTGGAGATTCTTGTTTTTGGCTCTTTTGATCTGCGCTGCTCTTTCCGCAGCTGGAAGTTTTAAAAAATAATTAATTTTTAAAAATTGAGCTTTTATATAGTGAAATATCCACTAAACATGCTCAATTTAATTCAATATATTTATGCACCAGATTGTGAAGGTTGCATCCCGAAATGAGTGAATGAAGTGTGGGATATCATCATCTATCAATATGTGAAAAAATAAAGTTCTCAGATTTTTTTATTTTTAAAAAAAAGTTTGTCAGTGTACAGAAGTGATATAAAAAACTATGAACTTGTAAATAGACCCAGAGGTGAGTAAAATTTTCATCAAATTTCCATTGGGATTCTTATAATAACAAATATGCATCTGAAGGGGAAAAAAAATCATATGAAATTTCGTTGTCCATGTGCACCTATTTTATTTTTATTAATGTCAAAGTGATACTAAGCTGCTAGAATCTGTGGACTGTAAAAAGTAATAAACAAAAATGAATATAACATTCCAAGATTTTTCTACAACAGAAGACCTACAGAATTTCTCTGTCGTCAATCTGGAATTTAGTAATGTCTATATAACTTTATTGGTTTTTGTTGTTGGCTGAAGAAGGGTTTTGAGCCTGAAACCATCTTATTGGGTATTTTATTCTTTTTTTAAGCTGTTATATTAATTTTTGTTTATTACTTCTATTAATTTTGGGCTTTGTATTTAAGACCTTATCTAAGACTTTAAGATTCTTGTGTGTTAATTTGTACGTACCAATCTCAGCAGCTGTAAGATCTTCCTCATCCGTTTCTTTATCCGGAATCACAAAACTTTCATAATCCTTATCAAACCAATCCTGGTCCTCTGACTCTTGGGCCTCGATCGATTTCACTCCAGTGGTCTTTCCTGCATATATGGGAAATATTGAGGTAAAAATATATACTTCAAGAGCAAACAGGATTTAAACAGACATGGACTTGTTTGTAGGTCTGAAAACCAAAATTTTTATAGGGTCATTGATGTAATAGAAATACTCTCAAACCAACATACAATATTAGCCTTTACAACAATATTAAAACAAGCCCATAACTCCATTCGATTATCTTACCTGCATCAATATCAGAGAATTAGAATGGGTCTGTATTTGTTGTTATTCGATCTTTTCTCTCTTAAGAAAATATTATTCATGTAATCTCCCTCTTCAACAGTGCTTTCCTCAATTACTTCTTGTTTCAATAATTCTCCAATTATAGCCCTTAATGCTATGGTTTCCTGTGCATTTATTTCAATTGATGGGAATTTTATTTTGAATTGGTGGAGAAATGAATTGGATTTTACAGCCTTTGACACATTGTAAAATTATTTTGTCTTCTGTGATTTTTTCTCAATTATGAATAAAATGCCTTGTTCGACCACCTAAAGCTAAATCGTTTCCTTCACTTACATTTAATATGGTTTGTTGCGACGACCCTGTTGTCAGGTTTTGTTGCTGAAGTTCTGGTATTTGTTGTTGTTGTTGTTGTTTTTGTAATGTTTTCCCCTGTTGTTGTACACAGGGTTTTTCCCCGTCTAAAAAAGATAACCTTTTTAAGTGATTGCGCATGTGCAGGGACGCTTTCTCTCGTGCAAGGCCATATGAATATTCATTGGGTCTATAAAATTTGCTTTTTAAAGACGCTTCAATATTATGCATTAGTTTTATAACCCTGTCAATCATATTCAAACATACATAGCATATATCATAGTAAACCCAAATTTTAGGTGCTGCTATGACCACCATGTAAAGCAATACTAGGACATTCAGGAGAGGGCAAAAAATACGAGGTAGATGAGCATTCTCTCCAGACCGCAATATAAACAGGGAATTTTACTTTCATTTGATGCTAAATAAACTGAGATATCCTCATCTTCACTCCATGGCTCTAAGTAATCCCCCCCCCCCCCCCCCCCCCCAAAAAAAAAAAAACATAAATAGAAAACAAAAATTAAAATCATAAATATAAATCAACAATGTACACACCAATTGACGCAGTAGCTCCAATCACTGACTTTTTGACACGACTGCATGCTTGGGGCATGGAACAGTCAGCAAAGTTCTGGAGAGTGATATCTGTTCGAAAATAAACAAATAAATAAATAAATAAAAATATGAATGAAAAAAATAAAAACAAATCATATATTATCATGGAAATGGAAATGTGATTGAAAGCCCCCCTGCCCCACAAATTTTTTAAAACAAATTTAAATGCAGGAGGGGGTGGGAAGGGCGGGGGGTCTTTAATTGGACTCTTCTTCTCTCCATCAAGCAGTGAATGGGATGCTGGGTGTGTTAGATCTGGAAGAAAATATTTTGTGATAGACAAGTGTTCTTAATCTCATAATCCTAGCAAGCAAAGCTAGATTTGATATTGACTGTTTTGGGACACAAATAACCACTGGCATTTTTTTCAGAATATTTGGTATTTTTCATGCCTAATTTGGCATTTTGCATAAAATATTTCTGCCAACTTGTTACGCCTGTCTGGGAATAACGAAAATTGGTTATTCCCAGACAGGTGTCAAAATAAATAAAAAAAAGTGACAAAGACAACACATAGATTTCGACAAGCTTTTTAGGCAGGCGACGCCCCCATTATTACTCGGAAACGCACATTGTCAATTGTGGGTATATAAAACCAATTCGGTACTTCCGCAAACTCGGGACCCAAATAATTTTGGGGTTTTGGGAGGGGAAAAACTTTTTTTTAAAAAATAATTTTGGGGGTTTGGGAGGGGGGAAACCCTTTTTTTTTAAGTCTCTCCCCTCCCAAATGATATTAGATAGATCTAGGGGTAAAACTTACTCTTACATACTCATGGTTAGATTCTATGATGACAATGAGTATGAGTATGAGTATGTTACAAATCTATTCTAAACTTATTTGTAACCTAGACCTATACTCATTCACCACTCATTGTCATCATACTGATTCTTCTACATTAAAACTTTTAATAAATCTAAATCTAAGAATCGAGAAGTGTGAGTCTGACACTTGACAGTCGAGAGTTGATTCGGCACCACCCAACCAGCCCAAGAGCAGTAAGAGTAAGAATAAGATGAAAGTAAAGAGTCTAGATAGCAGTAGCAGTCAGTAAGAGTAAGAAGAGTAGAGTTAGAGAGTTCGCACACACGCACTCACCCGATGAGGTGGAAAGATGCCCCTGCCTTTTCTTTCCTTTTTTGCCGTCCCGCGGCATATCGCCTCCGGTTGTGACAATTTCCTCCTCAAGACTACATGAACATTCCTCTGCCATTGCAAAGAGATTTAAAAGGAATGTAAATCATGGTGCAATCGCACCTGTCTCGGCCGGACAACAAAGTACAAGTGTTCTTGAGTCAAGAGATTAGAGATGTAAACAAATTTTCGGAATTTTACGGTTAGTTGCGAAACAGTACAATTGATTTTAAACCAGTACGTGTATTGCGTATATATAAACTTAATCAAGGTTTTATGTTGAAATCGTTGGATTACAGTGTGAAAAGTGCAATGAAAATTCTTTTCAGATTAAGAAATATAAAATATGAACCAAATCTGCATTTTCGGGATTTTACGGTAAATTTGGATCTATTCCACTTGTCAAGAACCGAGAGTTATCCCAAATTATAATGCATTATGGGTATGACACACTTTCCTAGGAGAAAAATATGGCCTCTCCTATTCGGTGGAAAAGGAAGGGGTGATGTTTAGTTATGATTAATGTGTACCTAAAATTCGCTTTAAAATGGACTAAAACGTTTATGGCCTGGAATGGAATTTAGTTATGCTTATTAGATGAATGTGTGTATAGTGATACTGGAGAAACAATGTGAATATTCCATTTTGAAACCGGTTATTTTGGGTTCCTGTTCTGTGTCTGTGTGGAGGATCATGAACCTCGGCTGAATAGGGCGGAAAAGTCTTATTTTATAAATTTGCGGAGCATAAAATCAAACTGAGGTTTAAGGCCTCCTTAAAATCTACCAAGATGATGTGTGATGTGATGCCGACCATCTCTGAAGATGGGTCAAACGATCGGGAGTCTCAAGGCTCGAATGATGATTCGACCAACTTCGAACAATTGATGGTGAATATGCTGGATGAGAGAGATAAACTCATGGAAACTCTCAGAGAGAAACAAGAAGCTTTGGATATAGCAGAATCGAAGCTCATTGAAGTGTCGAAGGACAGAGAGATTATGCAAAAACAACTCCAGCAGACAACGCCACAGGTAAGAGCCCCAGTTTTATCAACTTCCAGTTTTTATTGAGCCATTATTTTTCATTCATAATATTATATTATTATAATATTTTAATTTGGTCCCTCATTGTCTACTTCCTCTTGTTGTCCTAATGGCAATTTAATTTTTTCCCCCTTTTTCCATAATTGTTTTTGAGGATTAATATTTGTTTTTGTTACATTCTGGCCATTCATTTTGTTTCGTTTAGGTTTAGTAGTCGAGTCGGTCTATGTTGAAAGCAGAAGTAGACTAGCTCCCTTGAATGATGTCATTGGACCCTCATTCTGGCACCGATGATATTGTATTGATCTGTGACACAGACGCACACACTCACACATACTATTCTCTTGGCACACGCCACACAGTCTGAGTTCATTACTCACCTTGTGTCAGTCGTTGGCTATTGTATCTGAGTGCCTGATTATAGGTTTTATTTAGCAGCTCATTCATTACATCACCACAACCCCTCCACCATTCTGGTTTGGGGGTGAAAAAAAAATCCTTCCTGAACTGCCCCTGTTCATGTTCTCTCTCTCTCTCTCTCCTCTCTCTCTCTCTCTCTCTCTCTCTCTCTCTCTCTCTCTCTCTCTCTCTCTCTCTCTCTCTCTCTCTCTCTCTCTCTCTCTTTATTTCTTTTTATTTCTTCTTATTCTTCTTTTCACCTCTGAGTTTCATCGGCTATTCTACCATGAACTCTTTTGATTTCGTACTTTCAACTCCACAAAGTTCAAACATTCTCTCTCTCTCTCTCTCTCTCTCTCTCTCTCCACTCTCTCTCTCCTCTCTCTCTCTCTCTCTCTCTCTCTCTCTCCCCTCTCTCTCTCTCTTCTCTCTCTCTCTCTCTCTCTCTCTCTCTCTCTCAGTTTAATGAAAATGCAGGATTTAATTCCCTTGCCCCCACCATCCCCTATTAAGGCATAGCTCTGAGAGATGCAAGCTGTGCATTGCAATTACTTGTCTAGTATTGGATGCAGGAAGTCTTTCAATCTTTTTTTTTTAAAGTTCAATTTTTGATTCAGTGAATTATATCTTGTCATTATCATTACTAATTACTACCACTGCCATAACATTATCATCATTCATCACCACTACTGTTCCCATGTCTACCATTTTATTATCAATATGACCACTACTAATATATCATTTACACTACCATTATATATCCTCATCATCACCATTTTTAACAAAACCAAGTCTACCATCACATCAGCTTCATTACCACCTTTACCATCGTCACGAATTCATCATTATCATCACGTCTGCCAAAACCACCACCACTGGAACCACGTCACTATCATATATACACCATCACACTCACCACCATTACAACATATTCCCCACCACTGTCACCCCAAATAATCATTATCATCACCATCACAGCCAACCACAACTACCAATCAGCTTTAATTTTCATTACAAAACATCATTGTAAATCTACTCAGCTCACCACGAACATCAGTATCACCGCCATAGAAGCCCAAATAAAAGTGATGAGTAATAATGAAATAATAATCACCCAACCTTTTACATCTTTTAAACGTTCTAATTTTTAAAGTTGAACTTTTGGGTGTGGGAAAGGGGATGTATTTGA
>NW_027623733.1:5000-9655 GCF_034508935.2 Berghia stephanieae
TTATCCCAGTTCCTTTATCGTGAAAAGGACAGTAGCAATTGCTTGCTATCATTTGAATAGTACGCTACACTATCACAAAGTACTTTCCACCGGTCCTAACAGATCCAGCTACCCAATCAATGCTGGGTGAACAGGGAGGGGTCAGAAATATAGTCCTTGAGGATGCCAAGTTTTACGATTTCGTAAATCATTGAACTATTTACCAATGTCCTATCCACTTCGTACCAGTTAGCACATAAGGCCTTTTTGCTGTCTATATTCCTTTGTTGGGTGTTCTTTTTGTTGTGTTTTTAAAAAAAATTTTTTTTTTGCCTGATCTCGTGACAAAATCCAATAGCATTCCCCTATTCAACAACCCGTCTCCGGGGGTTTGCTGATTCATGGAGCGGGACTACGACGATAGTCCTAGACTAAATCCGTTGTCTCAGACTAAAAGGCGTTAATTTTTAATTCAGAAAAGTGAGTGGAGCAGGCACTTATGTTGGTAACAACAAGATATGAAGTGAGTAGAAAAGTGCCAGAAGACAATAGAGAATACAATTTTTTTTTTTTTTTCGCGGCGGTGGTGGGGTTTGAACCTGCGACCTTATTGGTACGACAACTCCGCCTGGCAGGTGAGAGCGTGGCTCTACCGTGTGAGCTATCCACGAACACTAAAATATTCGTTTCAAACCCAAAGTCATTTCTAGATCCCTCTCTCACCCACTTCTTGAGATCGCCGATTCGTTCACCACCATCGCGAAGTAATTTTGACCAGCAGTTAAGCTTAATAGCCAATATTCTCATCACAAACATATAACATAGAAACGATTGAGACATTGAGTATGCTCCGGTGTATGGGGTGAATTTTTAATTCAGAAAAGTGAGTGGAGCAGGCACTTATGTTGGTAACAACAAGATATGAAGTGAGTAGAAAAGTGCCAGAAGACAATAGAGAATAAAAAATTTTTTATTCTCTATTGTCTTCTGGCACTTTTCTACTCACTTCATATCTTGTTGTTACCAACATAAGTGCCTGCTCCACTCACTTTTCTGAATTAAAAATTCACCCCATACACCGGAGCATACTCAATGTCTCAATCGTTTCTATGTTATATGTTTGTGATGAGAATATTGGCTATTAAGCTTAACTGCTGGTCAAAATTACTTCGCGATGGTGGTGAACGAATCGGCGATCTCAAGAAGTGGGTGAGAGAGGGATCTAGAAATGACTTTGGGTTTGAAACGAATATTTTAGTGTTCGTGGATAGCTCACACGGTAGAGCCACGCTCTCACCTGCCAGGCGGAGTTGTCGTACCAATAAGGTCGCAGGTTCAAACCCCACCACCGCCGCGAAAAAAAAAAAATTTTATTCTCTATTGTCTTCTGGCACTTTTCTACTCACTTCATATCTTGTTGTTACCAACATAAGTGCCTGCTCCACTCACTTTTCTGAATTAAAAATTCACCCCATACACCGGAGCATACTCAATGTCTCAATCGTTTCTATGTTATATGTTTGTGATGAGAATATTGGCTATTAAGCTTAACTGCTGGTCAAAATTACTTCGCGATGGTGGTGAACGAATCGGCGATCTCAAGAAGTGGGTGAGAGAGGGATCTAGAAATGACTTTGGGTTTGAAACGAATATTTTAGTGTTCGTGGATAGCTCACACGGTAGAGCCACGCTCTCACCTGCCAGGCGGAGTTGTCGTACCAATAAGGTCGCAGGTTCAATCCCACCACCGCCGCGAAAAAAAAAAAAAAAATTTTTATTCTCTATTGTCTTCTGGCACTTTTCTACTCACTTCATATCTTGTTGTTACCAACATAAGTGCCTGCTCCACTCACTTTTCTGAATTAAAAATTCACCCCATACACGGAGCATACTCAATGTCTCAATCGTTTCTATGTTATATGTTGTGATGAGAATATTGGCTATTAAGCTTAACTGCTGGTCAAAATTACTTCGCGATGGTGGTGAACGAATCGGCGATCTCAAGAAGTGGGTGAGAGAGGGATCTAGAAATGACTTTGGGTTTGAAACGAATATTTTAGTGTTCGTGGATAGCTCACACGGTAGAGCCACGCTCTCACCTGCCAGGCGGAGTTGTCGTACCAATAAGGTCGCAGGTTCAAACCCCACCACCGCCGCGAAAAAAAAAAAAAATTTTTATTCTCTATTGTCTTCTGGCACTTTTCTACTCACTTCATATCTTGTTGTTACCAACATAAGTGCCTGCTCCACTCACTTTTCTGAATTAAAAATTCACCCCATACACCGGAGCATACTCAATGTCTCAATCGTTTCTATGTTATATGTTTGTGATGAGAATATTGGCTATTAAGCTTAACTGCTGGTCAAAATTACTTCGCGATGGTGGTGAACGAATCGGCGATCTCAAGAAGTGGGTGAGAGAGGGATCTAGAAATGACTTTGGGTTTGAAACGAATATTTTAGTGTTCGTGGATAGCTCACACGGTAGAGCCACGCTCTCACCTGCCAGGCGGAGTTGTCGTACCAATAAGGTCGCAGGTTCAAACCCCACCACCGCCGCGAAAAAAAAAAAAAAATTTTATTCTCTATTGTCTTCTGGCACTTTTCTACTCACTTCATATCTTGTTGTTACCAACATAAGTGCCTGCTCCACTCACTTTTCTGAATTAAAAATTCACCCCATACACCGGAGCATACTCAATGTCTCAATCGTTTCTATGTTATATGTTTGTGATGAGAATATTGGCTATTAAGCTTAACTGCTGGTCAAAATTACTTCGCGATGGTGGTGAACGAATCGGCGATCTCAAGAAGTGGGTGAGAGAGGGATCTAGAAATGACTTTGGGTTTGAAACGAATATTTTAGTGTTCGTGGATAGCTCACACGGTAGAGCCACGCTCTCACCTGCCAGGCGGAGTTGTCGTACCAATAAGGTCGCAGGTTCAATCCCCACCACCGCCGCGAAAAAAAAAAAAAAAAATTTTTATTCTCTATTGTCTTCTGGCACTTTTCTACTCACTTCATATCTTGTTGTTACCAACATAAGTGCCTGCTCCACTCACTTTTCTGAATTAAAAATTCACCCCATACACCGGAGCATACTCAATGTCTCAATCGTTTCTATGTTATATGTTTGTGATGAGAATATTGGCTATTAAGCTTAACTGCTGGTCAAAATTACTTCGCGATGGTGGTGAACGAATCGGCGATCTCAAGAAGTGGGTGAGAGAGGGATCTAGAAATGACTTTGGTTTTGAAACGAATATTTTAGTGTTCGTGGATAGCTCACACGGTAGAGCCACGCTCTCACCTGCCAGGCGAGTTGTCGTACCAATAAGGTCGCAGGTTCAAACCCCACCACCGCCGCGAAAAAAAAAAAAAAAAATTTTTATTCTCTATTGTCTTCTGGCACTTTCTACTCACTTCATATCTTGTTGTTACCAACATAAGTGCCTGCTCCACTCACTTTCTGAATTAAAAATTCACCCCATACACCGGAGCATACTCAATGTCTCAATCGTTTCTATGTTATATGTTGTGATGAGAATATTGGCTATTAAGCTTAACGCTGGTCAAAATTCTTCGCGATGGTGGTGAACGAATCGGCGATCCAAGAAGTGGTGAAGAGGGGGCTAAAATACTTTGGGGTTTTAAACGAAATTTATTTCGTATACTCACACGGTAAGCCACGCTCCACCTGCCAGGCGGGGTTGTCGTCCAAAAAAGTCGCAGGGTTTAATCCCCCCCACCGCCCGAAAAAAAAAAAAAAATTTTTATTCTCTATTGTCTTTTGGGACTTTTTTACTCCTTTATTCTTGTTGTTACCCAAAATAATCCTCTCCCCACTTTTCGAATTAAAAATTCACCCCATACACCCCGGGGCATACCAATTCTAACGTTTCTATTTTTATGTTTTTGTGAAAATTTGGGTATTAACTTAACGCTGGCAAAATTACTTTTGCGATGGGGTAACGAAACGGCATCTCAAAATGGGGGAGAAGGGATCTAGAAATGACTTTTTTGGTTTAAACAATATTTTTGTTTTCTGGAAAAGCTCACCGGGAGAGCCCGCTCTCACCTCCAGGGGATTTTTGTACCAATAAGGCGCAGGTTCAACCCCACCAAACCCCCGCGAAAAAAAAAAAATTTTTTTTTCCTATGTCTTCTGGGACTTTTCTTTTATTCCTTTTTTGTTTCCCAAAAATCCTGCCCACTCATTTCTGAATTAAAAAAATTTACCCCTTTCACCGGGCATACTCAATGCTCAACGTTTTTATGTTAATGTTTGTTTTGAAATATTGGGTATTTAACTTAAACCCGTTCAAATTTCTTTTCCCATGGTTGAAAGAATCGGGGATCTCAAGAATGGGGGAAGAGGATCTAAAAAAGACTTTGGGGTTTTAAACAATATTTTTGTGTTCGGGATAGCTCACACGGGAGCCACGCCCACCTGCCAGGGGGAGTTTTCGTACCCAAAAAGGGCCGGTTCAAAACCCCCCCACCGCCGCGAAAAAAAAAAAAAATTTTTTTTTTTCAATTTTTCTCACTTTTCTACTCACTTTCTACTTGTTGTTACCAACATAATGCCTCCCACCACTTTTTTGTTAAAATTCACCCCCTACACCGGGCAACCAATGTCTCAATCGTTTTTATTTTATTTGTGTAAAAAATTGGC
>NW_027623733.1:9755-12255 GCF_034508935.2 Berghia stephanieae
TCTTTTACAAATGAAGAACAAATTAGGATAGTGTTTTGAAAATACGGGAAAAGTACTCGTCATATTCATATGAAATTTTACAACCTAAAAGAAAAATGTTCATGTATTACCTTGTCAGCGACAAAACCTACACGCCCGGTAGTTTTAGAAATATTTTACTCCAAAGAGTAAAAATCTATTTTTAACGGTCTTCTCGTAATCGTACGAGTTTTGTCGCTTGACATAATCTAAAATGACCTTTTTTCTAACTGTGTGCCAACGTTCAGTCATATTCATCGATAAACAGCGTCGTAATTTTTTTTTTAAATAGCATATACCAAACGGCTTCGTCCCATATTTTGTCGCGAATTTGGGCACTTCGTGAGCGAAAAAGAGGCCCAAAGATTTGTGCGGGATAGTCCTTGCTACATTGTGAAGTAGATTTGCTTTGAGGATCATATTGTTATAAGATCCACACATTTCTATTAATGTTTATTATATTTGTTTGAGCAATGTAAACCGCTAAATTTTGTGGACAATAAAAGTGTATTACTATTAAAAATACAATTCCCCCAGCCCCCTTCCTCCAAGACATTAAATTTCCATTTCACTCTCTCTCTCTCTCTCTCTCTCTCTCTCTCTCTCTCTCTCTCTCTCTCTCTCTCTCTCTCTCTCTCGCTCTCTATCTATCTATCTATCTATCTATCTATCTATCTATCTATCGATCTATTTTCCGTCCTTTCTCTCTTCCTCTCTCTCTCTCTCTCTCTCTCTTTCTTTCTCCACCTCTTTCTCCTCCCCCCCCCCCCCCCTTTCCCCTGTAGATTATTTCACGTCATGGTGTATTGTGCTCGATTTACATACAATATTATTCTTTTCTTTATCTCTCCCCTCTTCTACGCCCCCCCCCCCCCCCCCCTCTATCTCTCTCTCTCTCTCTCTCTCTCTCTCTCTCTCTCTCTCTCTCTTCTCTTTTTTTTTTTTTTTTCTTTCTTTCTATCGATCTATCCCTCCAACCTTGTATTTCACATTTTATACCTCATGATGTGCACATGTTCTAGTACATTCATTGATTTCCTTTTTTACGTATAATTATTATTGATCTAGAACTATGCTCTTTTAATTACTAGTTTAGAGAGTTTAATTAACCAATGGTTTGTTTAGAGATGTTTCATAAATAGAACACATTTTTCAGATTTACTCAGTTTGCCAAGAGCCAAGAGTCAAACTTTGAGGGTGGGTGACGGGTTGGGAGTAGTTTTTGTTAGGCCATGACGCAACTCAGCCAACACGCTGACAGACCCATAGAGAATACAGGACTAGAGGGGACAACAGGTAGGAAAACGTCATCAAAAGTGGCTAGTGAGAGGTCGAGCGCCATTTTCTTTTATATGAAACCAGGGACGCTGTGCGCCTTAATTTCTATATGAATATCTTTGACTGAGCTCGATTAACCTTGATTTGTGGACGGAAAATAGAAAAAAAGGCCAGGTTTATGACGATAAACCAAATCAGACATATTAAACTACACTTTTACATGTACATTTAGACTTGGCTCCAATGATCGGGTTTATATTAATAACTTTAAAAAAATATTATGAATGATTTATAACTCCCCTATTTGTGGAGCGATTTTGTCAGTCGTGGTATCAATTTTATTGTAATAAAGAGATAGGAACTTGAGAGTTATTTTTTCTGACACGAAATTATTACTTTGTAATTTTAGCACTAAGAAAAGCAGTTGGTAAATAAATTTGGTACACCTCTTTGATATGCCGCCACCGTCCATTCGTGTAGAATTGTGAATCTTACCGTCGATGTATTACGCTATTGTTACGCAAGGAATATAACACCTTTTTGAGTAGGCCTAAAAGCGAAATTCTAAAAGTAAAAAATATAATTCTGAGGAATTTGAAAGTCACAGTGTTGAAATCAGCTTGAAAAAAGAAGAACATTGGTCCTTATTTCATAAAAATCGGTTGAAAACCAACTGTTTTACGAATAAATTTGATTTTAAACATTGCTTTTGTTTATTTTAGCTTTTTTTAGCAACTTTTTATTTATCGGCCGACTTTCTTGATTTTTATATCATTCTTTATATCTCAATGAGACGAGATCAGTGATATACTTTGTTTGTTTCAAATGTAACTAGAACATAATTTGGCTTTTTTACCTATCAACTGTGCCTGGATAATATATTCAGCATAGTGGTGATTGTGACACAACTATGCCATGAGCGTCTTCCAGTGTTTCAACGATGGTTCAGTTCATTGTTGACGGCTGTTTAGCCATGAGTGACCGTAGAAAACGAAAAGGCGACTGCACACATCAAAGGGTAGGCTTATATCATCAAAGGATGTCTACATGATTGGAATGGCCATATAGGGAACTCAAAGAATCTGAACACGAGAGGTTTGGCGCCGCCATTTTCTTTTTTTATGTTATGCAACCAGGGACGATTAGCCACTAAAAAGTGGCTGTTGTCTGGTCTGCTCCATATTCTGTGGACAGACCACAGTCA
>NW_027623733.1:14755-54755 GCF_034508935.2 Berghia stephanieae
ATTTGTAACAAATCTAAGAGTTATTTGATCAAGTTAACAGGGTTATCGATGACAAATAGTACCTTTTATTCAGGTACTGAAGCCCGCGATCTGAATAAGAGGTAATTAGCTATATAGTTGTGAAGTTTTGGCCTGGACATCCTTGGAGGAGGGGGGGGGGGAGGAGAGGGATGGGTTTCTAGACCTTTTAAATATCGAAGTGGTTATTCAGTATCAGATACTGAATAGTGCTTTGCCACTATTCAGTATCCATAAAGAACTCTTTTTTTATAGAGAGAGTGAAAAGTGCGACAATCTCGGTTGAATGTAAATAAACTGCTGACCTACTTCAGTAACTGACAGCCCGATTCAAAGTTGTAAAAATATTTTGATCGTAATTTTTAAATTTCTGTTATTGTGCAATAGGATTCCACAGTCTGACGTCACGTCCGCCTAGCAACGAATCGGCTGGCTCTAAACAAAAAAAAATCCGTGCTTGGTCCGGGAAAGGAATAATTGGAAAATCGCTCAAAAAACAATTTTTATCTTAAATATGGTCCAGTGTTTTGTACCAGATTGTCTGCACCAGTCAGAGAGTCAAGTCACTCCTGCAAGTTTTACAGATTTCCAAATGGAGAGGCAGACAAAAAATTGAAGAAAAAGTGGATCACTTTAGTCAGGTAAGCACGCACGCCTCGTCGAACATTTGATAGAGTTCGTAGTCCAGATCTAGGTCTAGTTCTAGCTTACGTAGACCCATATTTTATGATTAAAGTGTACAATTGCACGAAATTATAAATAAAAATACATTCCAAACTAGGTTTTTATTGAAGTTGAAGCAAAAATAATATCTCAATCTACACGTTTTGATGTTAAGGCTGATAGATAAACTGAATGAGAGTTCAGTTCTACTGATAAGTGATAATTTTTTTAAAAGGAGAAAAATATAAGAAAGAGAAGGAAATATTTGTTAAAATCTTACTTTAAACTCGATACCTTTATGGCAAAATGAAAATAAATAAATAAAATAACGGAACCCCCCCCCCCCCCCCCCCCACTCACTCAGATATTTCTCTCTCTGTCACACACACAAACACACAGACTTTCCTCTTTTTTTTTTTTGGAAAGTTTCTCTGATTCTCTGCCATGCCTCCTCTCCCCGACAGCCGAGGTGGCAACTCTGTGTGAACAAAGCAAGATGGCGGCGGGGACCTCTCTCCTTTACCTGTGCCCGATTGTTGACACTCCAAAGTTTCCATCACCGCACTGTCCAGTACATTACTGACTGAAATAAAGAGAAAACGCCAGTCTTGCCACACTCAACCCCAAGATCAACTTTAACTGTGTAAATTTAAGAATTCGTATGTTTATATACCTAGTCAAAATCATCAAAAGAAGTAATGAGGAAGTGCGACATTTTGCTGAGTGTGTCTCTTGCACACCTTTGATTTATCATGCATTGAGCTGGTGTCAAACAAGATAGTCTAAAACAAAGTACTATCAAATTAAATAATATACCCAACATGCCCAACAGAATTATTGGTTTTTTAAAAAATCTTTTCTTTTCAGGAGAAAGGACAAAAGATCCAATATCATCATCAAGAGTGTGTTCTTGTCACTTCAGAGATGGTGACAAAGCCAACCTCCCTGAATTGTTTGACAGAAATAAAAATAAATTGTTTCCATCAGACCCAGAAAGAAAGAAAAGAAAAGTGACGCAATGAATTCCCACCCCATCTCAATTCGCACCAACATCAAGAAGTCCACCACCACCACCACCACCACCACCATCATCATCATCATCATCATCATCATCATCATCATCATCATCATCATCATCATCATCATCATCAGCTCAACTCTCTTTATCATCATCACAAAGTCCCACCTTTAAAAAAAAACAGATTCATCATCATTATTATTTTCCTCATCATCATCATCCTCATTATCTTCTCCCTCATCATCATCTCAACTCTCGTCACCATCATCACAGGATTCCATCTTTAAAAAAAAACAGATTGTAGAACAAGTGAGAATATTTTAAATAGAACAACAAATTTAATTCAAGAACAAGAAATTACAGACAAAAATAAGGAAATAGCTAGCTTAAAAAAACCCAACTTAGTTAGATTCAACGCACTTACACTGTTTCAAGCCTTACAGAAAAAATTCTTCGAATGGAGAAAGGTGTACATTGTTTTAAAATATTTAATATTATTGTTCAATATGTTGAGTGCTTTAGAGGTAACATTATTTATTATAGTGGGTGGGAAGTTCAGGAAGAGACAGTTGCATTAAAAGACCAAATTTTCATTACACTTATGAAACTTAGACAGAACTACACTAACCTTCATATTTCACAATTGTTTAGCGTTAGTGAAAGTACTATAACAAATATTATACAAACTTATTCATGTTTTACACAAGCCATAAGCTTCTCTTTGAAAATGTTATGAAGGTTACATGCCCTTCTAGACATAAAAATAAACTATCAGCTCCATCATCATTTTTAAAATTTCCAAATTGCAGAATGATCATTGATTGTACAGATGACCAAATTGCTATTCCTAAAGAAATGGATAAACAACGGTTAACTTCTTCTTATAGGTCCATGAATTCTGTTAAAGCTCTTGTTGGTGTGAGTCCAAATGGTGTGATAAATTTTATTTCTAAACTTTATCCAGGGTCTGTCTCGGATAAGGTCATTGTACAAAATTGTGGATTACTAAAACGTTTAATTTTAAGCCCTGGAGATTTAATTTTAGCAGATAAAGGTTTCCTGATTCAAGATATTTTACCTCAAGGAGTAACTGTAAACATCCCTCCCTTTTTACATATAAATTTACTGAAAATGAGATTTTATTAACAAAAGAATTTGCTTCATGTAGAATTCATGTTGAGAGGGCTAATGAAAGACTGATAAATGTTAACATCCTCTCATATATTCCAACCATGTTAAGAGAAACATCTGATACTATTTTTCAATTAGTTGCAGCACTTGTCAATTTCCAGTCTCCTCTTATTAAGGAGACTGCATTTTGTTAGCTTTGCCATTTATTTTGTACAACACACATATTTTGTTCATCATCATCAAATCACCATTCAAAATAATGGTTTTGTAGGTCACCCATACATGATTTTACATGATAAACATGACAAATTATGGCATTGTTGTATCAATGTATGTTCAATGTCATTAACATTGTTAAATAAAACCACACAAATTAGTTTTGGACTGAATCAACCCAAGGCATCATCAAGATAGATCTGTGGAAGTAAAAGAATAAAAGATTCAAATTTAGAGCTGCGACCATGCTCAATAGGCAAAAAACAAACAAACTAATAATAAAACGTCTGTTGTGGTCTTGTGGTATGACACTCGCTTTCAGATCAGAAGGTCCTGTGTTTGGGCCTATCTCGGTGCATAGTTGAGTCCTTGGAGAAGGCTCTTTACTCACAATCTTTCACCGTACTCAGGTGTCAAATGAGTACCTGGCCGTTAACAGCGTTGTCTCTGTCCGAAAAAATTGTAATATCGCCTAACAGGCATCATGTCCCGTCTTACATGTTAAATGTTGCTGTTGGCCACGGACCCCTTGTAAAGCACTTTGAGCACATTTAGTGGATATTACGCTATATAAAAGCTCAATTTAAAAAAAAATTAAGTGGTTCTTTCATTCATCTTGCTTTGTTGATAAGGGGGAAACCCGAAACGTCCATTTTATCTGTTTTTGTATATTAAATTGAAGTTCACATTCAATTTCACAATGTTATTGATTTCTTCGAGTTTCAAGCAGCAACATTTACATTACACCTTAACCCAATAGGAAGTTTAGTTTACCGTGACTAACACTGGTCTAAATAAATCCTTTATTCGTCCCATAGAGGAAATTTATCTCTAGGGTCTATTCCCAGGGAAGACTGGAATAACCGCGGTGTAGCGCCGCAAATTGAGCTAGGGCGAGGTGACTTTTCAAGGCCACACAGCGCAGCGGCGGGGGAACAAACTCGGTACCTTTCGGGTACGAAGCAAAAACCGTACCGCTGATCCACGCTGTCCCAAATGAAGTATAATAAAATGTCTAGCGTGATTGGTGATTGTGATGCTCATGAGTATTATAATTAAAGGTTACAATACGATACTAAATAGTATGTAGTAGACTATAGTCAATAGCAACGAAAATTAGCGAAGCAAGACTAAGACCTCAAAGACTCAAAGTCCGTGGTCCATAAGATAAAAACACAATAATTCAATGACTCCCTCTCTCTCTCTCTCTCTCTCTCCCTAACTAAAATCGAACGTAAACAGTAAAATCTTCCAATTGGATATACTAAATCTGCCTAAACGGATTATTGTCCAACATTAGTTTTACGGGGATGTGAGATTTTGAGAGTGAGAATGAGAAGACGAAATGACTTACCTGCTACCTTCACAGAATACTCTTTATTCTTCATGCTGGCTTGAACTTTGCTGAACATCAAGCCATCTCAGTAAGTGAAAGTCAAAACATGACCTGACTGATGATGATTTTCGCCTCGCGAGACACTTTTATGCTCATTGGAGAAGTATTTCATAAGGGTGGTGATGGAAATAAAGTTAGTGTACGCCATTTTTCTCGACTGTTTAGAGCCAGCCGGTTCGTTACTATGCGTTGCTGCGCAGGATGACGTCACGACTTTTGAAGACTATTAACATAGTTCAAAATATCAAAATAAGAGTGGCATTCAAATACATTTTAAATGTCCAAATAGACATGATTAAATGTCACTAAATGCTCAGTGACACCATGGCTTAGTGGATATTAAGCTGTTTGACTCTGAGCTTAAGGTTCGAGAGTTCAAATCCCGTCAGGGATAACTATTTTTTTTTTCTTCCCCCAATATTTTTAAATTTCCTTCTGTCTATTGATATTTTTAAAACTTTTGTTTTAATAAGTTTATTTGCTTGTAATATACTTTAATGTTGATATTATACTATTGTTCTTTTGATATTATGATTATTATTATTATTATTATTAGTAGTATTAGTAGTAGTAGTAGTAGTAGTAGTAGTAGTAGTAGTAGTAGTAGTAGTAGTAGTAGTAGTAGTAGTAGTAGTAGTAGTAGTAGTAGTAGTAGTAGTAGTAGTCGTAGTAGTAGTAGTAGTAGTAGTAGTAGTAGTAGTAGTAGTAGTAGTATTAGTATTATTATTATTTCTACTTAATTACTATTATTATTATTATCGTTTTTGTTGTAATCGTCATCATCATTATGATTATGATTATTATTTTTTTTTTAATCAAGTAGTTGGAGTAATTTAATCAGTTATCGATTTATTACTAATATCTTTTATGTGTTATAATCTCGTTGTTGTTTTTCATTGATGTGCTCTTCTATTGTTTATTACTTTTTAAAATCTTGCTTTTTTCTGTTTGTCTCATTTGTTGTTGTTGTTGTTGTTGTTGTTGTTGTTGTTGTTGTTGTTGTTGTTGTTTGTTTGTTTGTTTTGTCATCTAAGACAAACCCGATTCATTATAAATATGTGGCCAGACTTTCGCCATTTTTAATTGAGCGATGTACTTCCGTGAATTAATTGCCGTATTATATTGAAATTTACGTGATAATAAAAATAATAATAATAATAATAATAATAATAATAATAATAATAATAATAATAATAATAATAATAATAATAATAAATAATAATAATAGACTACAATTGACATCTATTTACTGAATACACGTGGTATTTTTATGGGTGTTTCTTTTTTTACGAAACACGCCGAAACCCGACAAAGTTATGGGAAGTAGGCAGCAGTGGGGAGTGAACCTCGGACTGGGTTTCGTAAAAAAAAAAAAAAGCAATTACTATTTTATGAAACCCGACAATATCCGACAGAGTTATGGAAAGAAAGTAGGCAACAGTGGGGGAGTGAACCCGAGACTCAGGGAAGTGTACACTATTGGGGAGTAATCCTAAGTCTACGGTTTTTCGACGGGTTTAGTAAAAAAGTAATTGCTTCATTCTCGTCGGGTACCCAACTCCCATAGTCCGGCTTCATTTTCCACTGGTATCCATCTTCCATAGTCCTAGGTTCATTTCCACTGATATCCTCTTCTCACAGTCCCAGGTTCACTCCCAACCGGTGTGCACTTCCCTGAGTCCCGGTTCATTGCCCAATGGTGCCCACTTCCCATAACTTTTGATAATTTCGGTAGTTTTCGAAATAAAAGTACATTCTGAGCTCACTGTCCACTGGTATCAGCCTATCGCAGTCCCAGGTTCAATCCTCATCGGTGTCCGAATCCCAGATTCACTCCCCACTGCTGCCTGCTTCCCATAACTTTGTCAGGTTTTGGCGGGTTTCGTAAAAAAGTAATTCCCCCTCCCCTTGGTATTGCTTTTTTACAAAATCCAGTGTCCCAGGTTCACTCCCCACAAGTGTACAACTCCCTGAATCTCAGGATCATCCCCCACTGTTGCCTACTTCAATAACTTTGTCGGATATTGCCAGGTTTCGTCGGGTTTCTTAAAAAAGTAATTGCTTTAATATGAAACTCGCTGAAACCCGCCGAAAACCAGAGTCTCAGGTTCACTCCCCACTGGTGTACACTTCCCTGAATCTCAAGTTAACGCCCCAATGTTGCCTACTTCCCACAACTTTGTCGGATATTGCCGGGTTTCGTAAAAAAGTAATTGCTTTTATGTGAAACTCGCTGAAACCCGCCAAAAACCATAATCTCAGGTTCACTCCCCACTGGTGTAAACTTCCCTGAATCTCAAGTTAACCCCCCAATGTTGCCTACTTCCCATAACTTTGTCGGATATTGCCGGTTTCGTAAAGAGGTAATTGCTTTTATGTGAAACTCGCTGAAACCTGCCAAAAACCATAGTCTCAGGTTCACTTCCCACTGGTGTACACTTCCCTGAGTCTCAGGTTCACTCCCCATTATTTCCTACTTTCGATAACTTTGCCCCATTTTTTTGGAATTTGGCGCATTTCGTAAACAAAAAGTAATTGCTTTATTTTTTTTTACAAAACCCACCGAAACCCAGATCCAGGTTCACTCCCCACTGGTGTACACTTCCCCGAATCTCAGGTTCACTCCCCACTGTTGCCTACTACCCATAACTTTCTCGGATATTGCCAAGTTTCGTCGGGTTTCGTAAAAAAGTAATTGCTTTTATATGAAATTAGCTGAAGCCCGCCAAAAACCATAGTCTCAGGTTCACCCCCTACTGGTGTACAGTTCCCTGAGTCTCAAGTTAGACCCTCAATGTTGCCTACTTCCCATAACTTTGTCGGATATTGCCGGGTTTCGTAAAGAGGTAATTGCTTTTATGTGAAATTCACTGAAACCGCCAAAAACCATTGTCTCAGGTTCACTCCCCACTGGTGTACACTTCCCTGAGTCTCAGGTTTACTCCCCACTGTTGCCTACTTCCCACAACTTTGTCGGATATTGCCGGATTTCGTAAAAAAAGTAATTGCTTTTATGTGAATCTCACTGAATCCTGCCGAAAACCATAGTCTCAGGTTCACTCCCCACTGGTGTATACTTCTATGAATCTCAGGTTCACTCCCCACTGTTGCCTACTTTCCACAACTTTGTCAGATATTGCCAGGTTTCGTAAAGACGTAATTGCTTTTATGTCAAACTCGCTGAAACCCGCCAAAAACCATAGTCTCAGGTTCACTCCCCACTGGTGTACACTTCCCTGAGTCTCAGGTTCACTCCCCACTGTTGCCTACTTCAATAACTTTGTCGGACATTGCCAGGTTTCGTCGGGTTTCGTAACAAAGTAATTGCTTTTATATGAAACTCGCTGAAACCTGCCGAAAACCAGAGTCTCAGGTTCACTTCCCACTGGTGTATACTTCCATTAATCTCAGGTTCACTCCCCACTGTTGCCTATTTCCCATAACTTTGTCAGATATTGCCGGGTTTCGTAAATAGGTAATTGCTTTTATGTGAAACTCGCTGAAACCCGCCAAAAACCATAGTCTCAGGTTCACTCCCCACTGTTGCCTACTTCCCACAACTTTGTCGGATATTGCCGGGTTTCGTAAAAAAGTAATTGCTTTTATGTGAATCTCACTGAAACCTGCCGAAAACCATAGTCTCTGGTTCACTCCCCACTGGTGTACACTTCCCTTAGTCTCAGGCTCACTCCCCATTATTTCCTACTTTCGATGATACTGGTCTCCTGAGGATTAGCAACCTTGGGGAGGAATTGGATGCTTTAGGAAACTACTCTATATATGGAGACCCTGCTTATCCTTTGAGAAGACATATTATTGTTGGATTCCGAGGGGCGAATTTGACCCCAGAACAACAAGAATTCAACAAGACTATGTCTTCACTTAGGACAAACGTGGAATGGGGGTTTGGAGAGATAATTAAACTGTTTGGATTTTTAGATTTTAAGAAAAATCAGAAACTTTTTCTCCAACCGATTGGGAAACAATATCTAGTCAGTGTGATTTTGTACAACTGCCATACTTGTTTATGATGTGGTGGGGGTGGTTGTAGTAGTAGTGGTAGTGATGATGTGGTGGCAGTGGTTGTAGTAGTAGTGGTAATGATGATGTGGTGGAGGTGGTTGTAGTAGTAGTGGTAATGATGATGTGGTGGAGGTGGTTGCAGTAGTAGTGGTTATGATGATGTGGTGGTGGTGGTTGTAGTAGTAGTAGTGTTGGTGATTATGTGGTGGTTGTAGTAGTTGTGGTAGTGATGATGATGTGGTAGTGGTGGTTGTAGTAGTAGTGATAGTTGCAGTGATGATGATGATGTGGTGGTGGTGGTTGCAGTCGTAGTGGTAATGATGATGTGGTGGTGGTGGTTGTAGTTGTAGTGGTAGTGATGATGTGGTGATGGTGGTTGTAGTAGTAGTGGTAACGATGATGTGGTGGTGGTGGTTGTAGTAGTAATGGTAGTGATGATGAGGTGGTGGTGGTGGTTGTAATAGTAGTGGTAGTGATGATGTGATGGTGGTGGTGGTGGTTGTAGTAGTAGTTGTAGTGGTAGTGATGATGGTGTGGTGGTGGTGGTGGTTGTAATAATGATGCTGATGTGGTGGTGGTGGTTGTAGTAGTAGTTGTGGTGCTGATGATGATGTGGTGGTGGTGGTGGTTGCAGTAGTAGTGGTAGTGATGATGATGTGGTGGTGGTTGCAGTAGTAGTGGTAGTAATGATGGTTGTAATTCTAGTGGCAGTGATGATGTTGTGGTGGTCGGAAGGGGGGGGGGGGATGTGCCCTTGGAACAATTTGACCTCACCGGAATTTGACGGAAGTTGCCCGGAACTCGGAATTTTTTGCTCCAGACCGGATTTTTTTCCGCTGAAACCGAAGTTTTGGCATCACTGAGTATATCACTACTGTATCTCACTCACACTCACAGTAAATGAGTACCATTCTGGTAAATGCTTCTAACAGGGATGGAGGACAATGATAGACTGTATAAATAGTAATAAAATTTTGATATTTTACTGGTGTGGTAAATCACTATTGTAATCAGTAATCCCAATCGCAAATTTCTGATTTTGATTAAATTTTAAATGAACCCATTATGTCTTCAACATAGGATGGAGGGATGTAATATATCGATTAATAAGTTTAGTTGTATTTATTTAACGTTTAGTTGTAAACTGCCAAACTAGCTATACTGCACATTGTTTTTAGTTTGAGTTGAATAGAATCTTTTTTTCCGATTATCATCTAACAATCTTGTTGTGTTGTTCCTTGAGGTTTGACTGAAATATAATTATTGTTATTGATAAAACAATATCAATACAATACACAATACGACATTACATCTAGTTTTAAATCACTTGAAATACTGATTATAATATGCTCAATATTGTCATATTAACAATGAATTTTGTTTATATAACTTTGAAAAATTGTATCTATGCACGGACGTTTCACAGAACATTTAAAGGCTTTTAAAACATATATGTCTTTAAACTATAAGGTACGATACAACACTCTCGTAAAGCTGCGAAAAGAAATCTACTTGTATCTATCGATAATCCACTAAAGAGAACGGCTATGGAATTGGAATTTCACAATCAACCCTGAGAAGATGATTATCGAAATACGACGGAGAGATCATCAGTGTGGAACGACGTGGCAGGAAAAGGATCCAAGACAACATTGATATGGATATCATCCCAAGATTATGGAACTGGATAAACGTAAACATACATCCGACAATGGAATGGACGTCTGATAATTCAGGTAGAAAAAGACTCACGAGTTCTGGACAGAGGATCATTGATATCCTTGTAGGTGGTGAAGATACTGGGTATTTCTGGCCCCTCAGGAAAACGCGACCGATGCGGCCGCAGTGCGGCCGCATAATTTGCCACTTACCGCAATGCGGCCGCATAATTCACCTTTTACCGCATAATTATGCAAAATGTGGTTTTTAGCGTGAATTTATGACCATTGTATGAAGAAAAATGAAACCGAAAAAGTCCGACGATGTTCCCAAATACGTGACAGCATCGACGTATGAATATAGACGGGACGCTAAACGAGAGAGTTGCGAGGCGTGCATGGGGAACTGCCGCGCACGCTATAGCGCTCCACCTCTTCTCGCTCGCCGCACCAAGGCAACGACTCGACTCGATAACCACATCATTAATATTCTTCAACAAAGCTCTTTAGAGTGGGCTTAGATTCCACCCGTATTATTATTTATTATTATTATTACTATTATTATTATTATTATTATTATTATTTTATTATTATTATATTATTATTATTATTATATATTATTATATTATTACTTACTTATTTATCCTTTCGGTGCTTGGCAACAAGTCCGTCACAGTGGATCGCCGTCTCCATCGGATACAAGTGTTGTAATCTTGCCCCAGGTCCATTATCTCTTCTTCTTTTTCTTCTTCTTCTTCTTCATTATTATTATTATTATTATTATTATTATTATTATTATTATTATTATTATTATTATTATTATTATTATTATTATTATTATTATTATTATTATTATTATTATTATAATTACCTACAGCACGATCAGTTAAGTCGAAATAAAACACCATTCACTGATTCATTAAAACTAACGATGTGTAACACTCCCTCCCCCCCCCCCCTTTTCCCCCTTTTGTACTTATAGTCCACTGAAAAGGGTGATCTTGTTGAACTTCATCCTTTTTGATATTTTCCCCATCATTATTTTCCGTCTCTGGTACATTTGCCCCGCTTTGAAAAGTCTCATCCTAAAGTAAACGCTGGAGATGGATTTGACTAGCTGTGTGATTGGTTTCTATGGCTATCTCGTGGTCAAAAAGATGGTCCCTTAAAGAAGGGAAAAGGCTAAGGTGTTTGGAGCGGAGATGGGACAAGACGACGGTCTCCATGTGAAGGTCAATGTGACTCTGGGACGGAAGTCTGTCCATCAATGCTGGACTAGGCATAGTGCAGCGAAACACCTTTTCACACGTTTCCACAACTGTCACAACACCATTTGATGGGATGGTTAGACCGCCAGTGTTCTTGCGCTTGAGGAATTGAGATTGCGTAGAAGATGTGTTTTGTGCATCATACAGCGCGTCCTTACAGGTGTTGCATTTGATGGACTTTTGGGCTTTTTTTGCAACAAATCCGGCCGTGTAAAATAAACAGGACTGTCGCCAATCTGAGTCGCTGACGAGAGGCGTGTCCAGTAAGTCGTTTATTGCCACCATCATTTCTTGGTCCTCTTCCTCTTCCACTCTTGACTTTTCACAATCCATCTTCGTTAGAGGAACTGGCTTTCTTGTGTCCAGTGGGAAGTCCAGTTGCAACTCAACTGTGTCGTCCTGTGAGGTAGAATTTCCATTGTCCGACGCCTTGATCAAGTTGGTTATCATCAGACTTTTGAGGGCACTGCGGAACTGTTGGGCGTTAGGGTTGTTGTTCCACCCATTTCTCTGCCGAATTTTACTGAAAAACATTTCGACGTGATCCTGTGAGAACTTGTAAGTGAGGAAATACTGGTTGCCACGGGCAAAAAGTTCTCTTGCAAGATCCAGGGTTGATTGGGCCGTTATGATAAAGCCCAGGACACATTGATTCTTCAGGGTTCTGTGTATTGGCAATCCCGATGGCTCTTGGAGAGACACGAGGTATTTCTGGACATCCTCCAAAAACGGTTGCCATGACTCTACATTCTGGGGACTCAAAGCAGCTTTCGAACCTCTTGCAAACTGATTTTTTGTGTTGAGTATATCAAACAGCCGGTCGATTGTCCGTAGAAAAAGGCACGTTTCCTCAGAGTCCTTGAATTGCTCCAGCTTTAGGTCGTCCCTCAGATGGTCAATAGCTATGGCCACACTATTGGACAGTGTTTGCGCGGCTATTTTGACTTTCATTTTCACATTTTGAAACTTGATGTGTTTTTCCGTGATCTTGTTTGCAAGGTACAGACTGTCTTTTTTCTGTAGCAGGTGAAGTTGGACAATGTATTGCCAAGAAATTGCTTTCACTCCGCTGTTCGTGGTTCTCGTCAAGCTTCCTGTGTCCGCCAGTAAGTTTCTGAATAGCTTCAGCATATGGGGAGGGTCACTCACCCCATTATTTCCTACTTTCGTAGTGATAACTGGTCTCCCTGAGGGATTAGCAACCTTGGGGCAAGTAATACATGCAATTATAGGAAACTTACTCTATAGAGAATGGATAGGACCCTGGCTTAATTCCGCTTTGAGAAGACATATTATCTTTTGGATTAGCCGAGGGGGCGAATATGACCCGCAGAACAGCGCGAGAATGTCAACAAGACTATCTCTTCACTTAAGAAGACAATAACAAACACGAATGGGGTGGTTTGGAAGAAGATAATTAAACTGTTTGGATTTTTTAGAGTTTTAATGAAAATCAGAAACTTTTCCCTCCAACGCACGATGATGGGAACAATAGCTGAGTCGAGTGTGAATTTTGTACAACTGCCATACTTGTTTTATGAAATTGTGTTGGGGGTGAGATGTAGTCAGTAAGTGGTAGTGCGATGGATTTTGGTTGGCAGTGGTTGTAGTAGTAAGTGTAATGATGTATGTGGGGTGGGAGGTGGTGTGTAGTAGTAAGGTAATGAATGGATGTGGTGTGAGTGGGTTGTTGGCCTATTAGTGGTTATGATGATGTGGGTTGAGTAGGGTGGTTGTATTAGATAGTAGTGTTGGTGATTATGTGGTGGTTTGTAGTTATTTGTGTATGAGTGATGAATGTATTGTGTAAAGTGGTGGTTGTAGTAGTAGTGGTAAGTTGACAGGTGGATGATGATGTGGGGTGTGGTGGGTTGCAGTCGTTAGTTATGTAATGATGATGGTGTTGCGTGGTGGTTGTAGTTGTAGTGGGTAGTGATGATGTGGTGGGGTGTGTTGCATTAAGTAAGTGAGTAACGATGATGTGGTCGGTGGTGGTTGTAGTAGTAATGGTAGGATGATGAGGGGTGGTGGTGTTTGTAATAGTATGGTAGTGATATTGATGGTGGTGGTGGGTGGTTGGTTGTAGTAGTAGTTTGGTTATGGTAGTGATGATGGTGTGGTGGTGGTTTTGTAATAAATGGATGCTGATGGTGGTGGTGGTGGTGTAGGAGTAGTTGTGGGTTGCGGATATGAATGTGTGGTGGTGGTGGTTGCAGTAGTAGTGTAGGATGATGATGTGGTGGTGGTTGCAGTAGTAGTGGGTAGTACAATTGATGGTGTTGTAATTCTGAGTTAGTGTGCGCGTATACGAGGATGTTGTGGGGGTGGTCGGAATGGGGGGGGATGTGCCCTTGGGAAACAAAATTTGACCTCAACGCCGGAATTTGAACGGGGTGGAGGGAAGATTAAAAAGGTTTGCCACGGAACTCGGAATTTTTTTGCTCCAGACCGGAGTTTTTTCCGGTGTAAGACCGGAAGTTTTTTGGCATCAATACAGGAAGTATCGTCACTACTGTATCATACTCACACTCTCGCATAAATGAGTACCAGTTCTGGTAAATGCTAGCTAACAGGGATGGAGGGACAATGTTAGACTGTATAAATAGTAATAGGAACATTTTGATATTTTTACTGGTGTGTAAATCACTATTGTAATCAGATAATCCCAAATCGCAAATTTCTGATTTTGATTGAATTTAGTAAATGAACCCATATGTCTTGCAACAGAGGATGTAGGGATGTAATAATATCGAGATTAATAAGTTTAGAGTTGTATTTATTTAAACGTTTAGTTTGTAAACTGCCACACTTTGCTACACTGCACATTGTTTTTTAGTTTTTGGTTTGAAATAGAAAAAAACCTTTTTTTTTTTTTTTCCGATTATCAAACTTTTAAAAATCTTGTTTTTGTTTTTTTCCTTGAGGTTTTTTACTTAAATATAATTATTATTATTGATAAAACAGTAAACAAAACCAAAAACACAATACGACATTACATCTAGTTTTAAATTTTTACTTGAAATACCCCCGATTATAATAAAGCCAATTTTTTTTTATTAACAAGAAATTTTTTTTTTTTATTTTAAATTTTTTAAAAATTTGGGATCTTTTTTTCGCGGACGTTTTTTACAGAAAATTTAAAAGGGGCTTTTTAAAACATTAAAATTTTTTCTTTTAACTATAAGGTCCCATACAACACTCCGTTTAAAACTGCCCAAAAGAAATCTACTTGGGATTATCCTTAAACCACTAAAAGAGAAAAGGCTATGGGAAATTTGGGAAATTTTTCAATTTAACCCCGAGAAGGTTTATTATCGAAAAAACGACGGAGAGAAACATTCCCGTGGGGGCCCCCGTGGCAGGAAAAGGATCCAAGGGCAAAAAATTTGGGTTCCCCCGGGGTAACCCCAAGATTATGGGAACTGGTTTAAAAGTAAACATTTTTCCCAAGCGCGAATGGGGAGGTCGTCTAAAAACGAGGTAGAAAAAGGGGCCCCCAAAGAGTTTCTGGGGGGCAGAAAGGGTCATTGGGTACCCCGTAAAGGGGGGAAGGGTTCTGGGGGATTTTCGGGGCCCCCCAGGAAAAAAGGGGACCGAGGGGGCCGCAGTGCGGCCGCATAAATTTTCCCCCTTACCCCAATTTCGGCCCCCAAAAATTCCCCCTTTTTTAAAACCCCATAAATTTGCAAAAAGTGGTTTTTTTTTAAACGTGAACTTATGACCATTTGTATTTAAGAAAAATGAAACCGAAAAAAGGGCCGACGATGTTCCCAAATACGTTTCCCGGGATCGGGCGTATGAATATAGGAAAGGGACGCTAAACGAGAGAGTTGCGAGGGCGGGATGGGGAAATGCCGCGCACGCTATAGGCTCCAAACCCCTTCTCCTCAGGGGTTTTTTGGGTGTGGTGGGGGGGGTTTTGGGGTAGTTGTAGTGGTAGTGATGATGTGGTGGTGGTGGTTTTTAATTTAGTAGTGGTAAACGTGATGTGGTTGGTGGTGGTTGTATTTAGTAATGGTAGTGATGATGAGGTGGTGGTGGTGGTTGTAATAGTAGTGGTAGTGTTGATGTGGATGGTGGTGGGTGGTGGTGGTTTGTAGTAGTAGTTGTAGTGGTAGTGATGATGGTTGTGGTGGTGGTGGTTGTAAAAAATGATGTGATGTGGTGGTGGTGGTTGTAGTAGTAGTTGTGGTGCTGATGATGATGTGGTGGTGGTGGTGGTTGCAGTAGTAGTGGTAGTGATGATGATGTGGTGGTGGTTGCTAGTAGTAGTGGTAGTATGATGGTTGTAATTCTAGTGGCAGTGATGATGTTGTGGTGGTCGGAAGGGGGGGGGGGGGATGTGCCCTTGGAACAATTTGACCTCACCGGAATTTGACGGAAGTTCCCCGGAACTGGGAAATTTTTTTTGCTCCAGACCGGAGTTTTTCCGGTGAAAAAAGAAAGTTTTTGGCATCACTGAGTATTATCACTACTGTATTCACTCACACTCACAGTAAAAGAGTACCATTCTGGTAAATGCTTCTAACAGGTGATGGAGGACAATGTTAGACTGTATAAATAGTAATAAAATTTTGATATTTTACTGGTGTGGTAAATCACTATTGTAATTTAGTAATCCCAAATCGCAAATTTCTGATTTTGATTTTAAAATTTTTAAAAGAACCATATGTCTTCAACTAGGATGGAGGGATGTAATATATCGATTAATAAGTTTAGTTGGGATTTATTTAACGTTTAGTTGTTTAAACTGCCAAATAGCTACACTGAAAATTGTTTTTAGTTTGAGTTGGAATGAATCTTTTTTCCGATTATCATTAACAAACTTGTTGTGTTGTTCCTTGAGGTTTGACTTAAATATAATTATTATTATTGATAAAACAGTATCAATACAATACACAATACGACATTACATCTAGTTTTAAATCACTTGAAATACTGATTATAATATGCTCAATATTGTCATATTAACAATGAATTTTGTTTATATAACTTTGAAAAATTGTATCTATGCACGGACGTTTCACAGAACATTTTAAAGGCTTTTAAAACATATATGTCTTTAAACTATAAGGTACGATACAACACTCTCGTAAAGCTGCGAAAAGAAATCTACTTGTATCTATCGATAATCCACTAAAGAGAACGGCTATGGAATTGGAATTTCACAATCAACCCTGAGAAGATGATTATCGAAATACGACGGAGAGATCATCAGTGTGGAACGACGTGGCAGGAAAAGGATCCAAGACAACATTGATATGGATATCATCCCAAGATTATGGAACTGGATAAACGTAAACATACATCCGACAATGGAATGGACGTCTGATAATTCAGGTAGAAAAAGACTCACGAGTTCTGGACAGAGGATCATTGATATCCTTGTAGGTGGTGAAGATACTGGGTATTTCTGGCCCCTCAGGAAAACGCGACCGATGCGGCCGCAGTGCGGCCGCATAATTTGCCACTTACCGCAATGCGGCCGCATAATTCACCTTTTACCGCATAATTATGCAAAATGTGGTTTTTAGCGTGAATTTATGACCATTGTATGAAGAAAAATGAAACCGAAAAAGTCCGACGATGTTCCCAAATACGTGACAGCATCGACGTATGAATATAGACGGGACGCTAAACGAGAGAGTTGCGAGGCGTGCATGGGGAACTGCCGCGCACGCTATAGCGCTCCACCTCTTCTCGCTCGCCGCACCAAGGCAACGACTCGACTCGATAACCACATCATTAATATTCTTCAACAAAGCTCTTTAGAGTGGGCTTAGATTCCACCCGTATTATTATTTATTATTATTATTACTTATTATTATTATTATTATATTATTATTATTATTATTATTATTATTATTATTATTATTATTATTATTATTACTTACTTATTTATCCTTTCGGTGCTTGGCAACAAGTCCGTCACAGTGGATCGCCGTCTCCATCGGATACAAGTGTTGTAATCTTGCCCCAGGTCCATTATCTCTTCTTCTTTTTCTTCTTCTTCTTCTTCATTATTATTATTATTATTATTATTATTATTATTATTATTATTATTATTATTATTATTATTATTATTATTATTATTATTATTATTATTATTATTATTATTATTATAATTACCTACAGCACGATCAGTTAAGTCGAAATAAAACACCATTCACTGATTCATTAAAACTAACGATGTGTAACACTCCCTCCCCCCCCCCCCCTTTTCCCCCTTTTGTACTTATAGTCCACTGAAAAGGGTGATCTTGTTGAACTTCATCCTTTTTGATATTTTCCCCATCATTATTTTCCGTCTCTGGTACATTTGCCCCGCTTTGAAAAGTCTCATCCTAAAGTAAACGCTGGAGATGGATTTGACTAGCTGTGTGATTGGTTTCTATGGCTATCTCGTGGTCAAAAAGATGGTCCCTTAAAGAAGGGAAAAGGCTAAGGTGTTTGGAGCGGAGATGGGACAAGACGACGGTCTCCATGTGAAGGTCAATGTGACTCTGGGACGGAAGTCTGTCCATCAATGCTGGACTAGGCATAGTGCAGCGAAACACCTTTTCACACGTTTCCACAACTGTCACAACACCATTTGATGGGATGGTTAGACCGCCAGTGTTCTTGCGCTTGAGGAATTGAGATTGCGTAGAAGATGTGTTTTGTGCATCATACAGCGCGTCCTTACAGGTGTTGCATTTGATGGACTTTTGGGCTTTTTTTGCAACAAATCCGGCCGTGTAAAATAAACAGGACTGTCGCCAATCTGAGTCGCTGACGAGAGGCGTGTCCAGTAAGTCGTTTATTGCCACCATCATTTCTTGGTCCTCTTCCTCTTCCACTCTTGACTTTTCACAATCCATCTTCGTTAGAGGAACTGGCTTTCTTGTGTCCAGTGGGAAGTCCAGTTGCAACTCAACTGTGTCGTCCTGTGAGGTAGAATTTCCATTGTCCGACGCCTTGATCAAGTTGGTTATCATCAGACTTTTGAGGGCACTGCGGAACTGTTGGGCGTTAGGGTTGTTGTTCCACCCATTTCTCTGCCGAATTTTACTGAAAAACATTTCGACGTGATCCTGTGAGAACTTGTAAGTGAGGAAATACTGGTTGCCACGGGCAAAAAGTTCTCTTGCAAGATCCAGGGTTGATTGGGCCGTTATGATAAAGCCCAGGACACATTGATTCTTCAGGGTTCTGTGTATTGGCAATCCCGATGGCTCTTGGAGAGACACGAGGTATTTCTGGACATCCTCCAAAAACGGTTGCCATGACTCTACATTCTGGGGACTCAAAGCAGCTTTCGAACCTCTTGCAAACTGATTTTTTGTGTTGAGTATATCAAACAGCCGGTCGATTGTCCGTAGAAAAAGGCACGTTTCCTCAGAGTCCTTGAATTGCTCCAGCTTTAGGTCGTCCCTCAGATGGTCAATAGCTATGGCCACACTATTGGACAGTGTTTGCGCGGCTATTTTGACTTTCATTTTCACATTTTGAAACTTGATGTGTTTTTCCGTGATCTTGTTTGCAAGGTACAGACTGTCTTTTTTCTGTAGCAGGTGAAGTTGGACAATGTATTGCCAAGAAATTGCTTTCACTCCGCTGTTCGTGGTTCTCGTCAAGCTTCCTGTGTCCGCCAGTAAGTTTCTGAATAGCTTCAGCATATGGGGAGGGTCACATATCATGTAGACATTTTCATCCTTAAACTGAGGGTGGGGATGTTTGAAGTTGGTCTTCAAAGTCTCCAGATTTATGTCGCAGCCCAGCTCTGTTGCGGCTTTCATGTTGGCCTTCAGACCGTCGGCGACAACGGCTTTTACTATGAGATTGTAGTCTGCTGCTTTTTCCATGGCTTCTTTGATACAAAATGCCAGCTGAGAGGAGTTAATATGGTCCGTCAAAAAATAGGCCATTGGCACTTTCCATCTCCCTTTCAAACTGACCAGCATGAATACCAGTGCATTCGTAGCCTCCCGACTGTCGACGGGTCCTTGTCCGAAGTCTCTGAATCCGCAGAATCTGTGCTCACTGGGTACCCATGACACGTCCTGCCTTATACTCATTTCGTCTAATATCAACGAGCAGTATTTACTATTGGTCTCCTCAGCTTTTTTCGACGCAACTTGTAGCATATTGTCCAGGTATCCAGGCGAGCAACTAATTGACGCTTTCCAGTGACGAAGAGTCCGTTGGTGAGGCAGACGCAAAATGGGCCTCACAAACTCGTATGCCTTCGGAGACAAGAAGTGAAGAGCAAGGGCAAACTTCTTCACCTTAGGAAGGTAAATCCTTTTCTTTGCGTTACCACATCTTTGAATATGACGAAAAAGGTCCAGAGACATTCCACTAAAAGTTTTTTGTAGAATCGCTTCAGCTTTGGCCTTTATTAACCGTTGATTTTTAAGACCGCTTATGATCTCTGTCAATTTTATGTTACGGGATTTTGATCGCATAATTTTTGTGCGATTGTTTTTGAGTTTTTTCCTTAGCCTTGCCAGTTGGTTTTCTAGTTTAGTTTGTTTATTTGCATTTGAACAAAAGTACGTGTGGTCTTGAAGAGTGGAATTTAAATTTTCACTGGTTCGAAATGGCCGATTGCTGTTCATAGTTGGGTTTCTTATTAATTTTCTCCTCTGGATGGCCGTTTTCGGCTGCAAATGTTGTGGATATGTAAAAACGGAAGGAATTGCAGTCTTTTTCAATCGCCGCCTTGTTTTGCTCGCTGTAAAGTCTGTGGCTGTAAAGTGTTTGCTACAGATTCTAGTGAACCGAGATGGTGTGAATTTCTGTCGTTTAATCGCGACAATCCATTGTTTTCTCATTGGAGGATTTGAAGGAAAACGGTGGAAGGTAAGATCTTCTTCTCTGTCATTAGAATGAAGTTCGGACCTCTTGGTCTGTCTATTAGAACAATTCCAGGCAACACAACATGAGCCTTTCCATTTCTTTTTCTTCAGGCACTGACAAAACAAAACAGAAAAACCCAAAAAACAATTAGCAATTATCAATGCTTGTTGCGGAATATATTTAAAATCGGGGCCTTTTCGCATCAGCACAGTAAGGGGCTTTCGCGTAGGCGGGATTTATAGATAAAAATATAAAATATCATACACAATAAAGAAACAACAACAACAAAAGTTAAATTACATAGGTTATTTAAACCTAGCTTACCACTATTGCTATTGTTTGGCACGCAGCATGAATCAGACACGAACATGCCGACATGTCTACGATACCTATAATCCCACTTGCATTGCACACTGACTGTTGTTGATGCTAAGACAGAGACGCAGTTCTGCACCATAATTTGCATACACTTACTCAATGGGTAGGAGGTGCACTGCCCATCGGGATGTATTGCTACAACAAGATTGATGAAATATGATTGGGTTTATCAATTATGTTGGTTGCATGCATACCTCCATAGTGTATTTTCGTGATTTTCTACTTTCAGTATATAGATTGACTCAATTAGACTGAGTATTGCTGTCGATGCCTGGTATGTTATAAGTCAAACTAAGTTGAAACATTCATAACCGACGAGGCGATACGGTTGTAAACCATACATACCATTCGAACAATGCGCGGGAGTACTACACGCAGACCCGAGGGTGGAGTCATATAGGCGATAATGGCTGCGCACGCAAAAAGCATCGCATTTGACCCGCCGGTCTATTATTAGTAAGTCAATGCGTGACAGTGACTTCCATTTAACTTTAAAGGGAGGCTATTCCAATTCCAAGCAGGGTTGCCAATTTGGCAGATTTTTTGGCAGAATTTGAAGTCGTCTGGCAGAGAAAAATCGGTTTGGCAGTTTGGCAGATATTTTGCAGATTTTATTTTCCGAGGCCTAGGAATGAATGTATAGGTCTACTACACGTTTTCCATGGCAAATTTTATGTATTAGTGATTTTTTAAACTTGGGAAATGAAAAAAAAATAATTATGACATCGGCCTTGAGAATTTTTTGTTTAACAAAACTGATGAGTTTTCAAAGGGGGTACTATAAATACACACTGTAGTACGGTTTGGCAGATTTTTGTGGTATTTGGCAGACTTTTAAAATCCAGTTGGCAGAATTCCTGAAATTAATCTGGCAACCCTTATTCCAAGTGTACGATTTGATTTGTCTTCTTGAGATCTACCCTGCTAAGCTGCTCCTGTCTCCACCTTGGGATCAACTTGAGAGCCTCACAAAGCTGAAAACTGTACCCGAGGAGGAGATCAAGAGGTACACCCGGCAGCTTGGGCCCCTCGCGGTGAAGAACTCCATCACCTCTTCTGTTGACGTGCTTCATTTTTGGCAGTCCATTTCTGATGAAGTGCCCGCTTTGGCTGCTTGTGCCAAGTGGTACATATATACCACGATCAACAGCGCTGATGCTGAGCGCAGTTTTTCTGTTTACAATCTGATATTGTCAGACAGGCGCAGGAGTCTTAGCACAACGTCTCTACGACATCAAGCTTGTCTGTGCTACAACAAAAAATTAAGTTTTGAATTTGCGTTGTAGTTCTTTATTTTTGAATTGGTTAAATGTAAATAAAGCAATGGAAAAATTTAGACAGCTATTTATTACTTTTTTCTTGTTTTGCATAATTTGTAATTTCCCTTGCATAATTTGCCTTCCCCCCCCCCCCCGCATAATTTGCAATTTCTCCCGCATAATTTGGGATATTTTTTTGCATATTTCCGGGGGGCCAGGTATTTAGAAGAATGCCATACCATTTTTTTTTATTTTCTGCAACATCTGGAAGGTAGAAACTATCATTCTGGGGTCAATGCAGAAGTGTTTGAAGACTGGCTAAAGAACCGTTTGCTGCCTTTCCTCGAAGCACCAAGCTGTATTGTATTGGACAACGAATATATTCTGTGGCCCATATCACTTCAAGGCTCCAACTTCGGCAACTATAAAAACTGATATGATTTCCTGGCTCCAATCACTACATATTCTGACTATTTATCAAAGGCCCAACTATACTCCTACTAGTGAAAAGAAACAAACTAGAAACAGTTTTCAAAGTAAGCTGTCTAATCAATGATTTTTGATTCGAGATTGCGTGACTTGCCCCATATCACTGTGAGCGCAATCCAATCGAGCTCATTTGGACCCGAGTAAAGGAAAAGATGTATAGGAGGAACACCAAATTTCCTTTCACCGATGAGGCAATTAATGATATAACAAGGGAAGACTGGAAAATATATTTCATTGGATAGAGTGATGCCACGAAATCTTTCCATAGTCGTTTCCTTTCTCATTTTCCTCATCCTCGCCAATAGAATGTAATGATTGATGTGTCCAGTATGTCTTTGTTGTTGTTGGTGGTGGTGTTGTAGTTGTTGTTATTGCTGAACATATGTACATATTTGTGGAAACAATATATCAATTGATGAATTTCTACTTTTCACCAATTTACATTAAATGTATGTAGTCCTCTTTGGCATAAACACAAGCTATTTCTATAAATTTCGCAATCAAAATAATGTTGAAAGTGCGTACTGTTCACTTTCACTTGTATTTTTCAGCAATGTATAATGGTAGTTATAAAATGGAGATGTCTGATAGTTAAGGATTGCTTAATTTGTTACGTGTTATTTGGCACGATAAAAATAACTCGTTTGATATATGCAAAGAGATGAAATAATTGGATATTGCTGATTCCATCCATCTCAGATGTTGTTTGTCTAACTCATGTATCATCGACTTTATCTCAAACGCTTAAATTGAAGCTCTTCTTCCACTTCTCTATTTTTATAATCAGATACTGAATGTATATCTTTTAAAGAAGAAAACTTTTTGATATGGCATCAGCACGGTCCAAAATCTATACAAGTTAAGACAAATTGATTCAAAGGTTTTTACAATTGTTGATAGAGAGACAGCTGAGAAAAACCAGAAAAACATGCGCCATTAATAAAAAATCTGACTATTAACCTTTTTCTATTTTTTGTTATGAATGATTTGTCATGATTGGCAAACCATAAAACAATAGGCCTATATTTTAATCATGATTATTTGTTAGATATTGACTTTCCATTATCGTTCTATCCTTTGTATCTTTAATTAGATCCATTCACAGAACCATTCACAGGGTGTCCAACGAGGTTGGATAAGTCGGATAAAGTCGGATTTTTTACCTTAAGGTCGGATTGGTAGGAAAAAGTCGGATAATTGCACCCGAGGTCGGATTTTTTGCCGTGTCAAGCATTTTCCTCAAAACCACAAAATCACCATATATGTCTTATGTCAAAATCACCATTATGTCTTATGTCATATTTTGACACCTTTGCCCAGTCTCTTGAAATTTGGTGACGGTCCCGTTTTTATGACGTCGGGCCAGACAGAATGGCACCAGATGTCACAATTGATACAGAAGACCAGTGGTGTTCTTTGATTAGCTGGTTGATGGTTGATTGGGAAGGGAAGGACAAATGGGTCTGGATTTTTTTCTCCGTTGTAGGTACCTATTGCCTTTTTAATACCCCCTCTCTCTCTCTTTCTCTCTCTCTCTCTCTCTCTCTCTCTCTCTCTCTCTCTCTCTCTCTCTCTCTCTCTCTCTCTCTCTTATAATTACAATCATCTGGTTATACAGAGATAATAATATATTATTAGAATAAAGCAATGGTGATTGGCTTAAATTACTCTTCTTTCTTTTTACCTTTGGGCTATGGCTTTAAATTTGAGAGATTATTGGGTTGTATTTAAGCTGATTAACCACTATGTTTCGGTAACAAAGATATTGTAGCCTGCTTTATGAAGTAAAAATCAAAACAAAGCAACACTTTCTAGCCTTTTATTTGAATAGCATTGTAGGCCTTTTACATATGGAAAGGACAATTCATTAAATGTTTACAAAAAGTAAATTTATGTCTAATAATAAGAATGGATTTATACTACTTATAGTAATATATTAAATAATACTAATACAAAACTATGTTCCTGTTATTTTTACACTTTGCTTGTGTTTGATCTATAGACGGAGACATTTTCCTCCTTTTTGACAAATTGCTATTATCATCACTGAATAAAAAACACTCACCAAAACCACTACATCAACATCTCTACCACCACTACTATTACAACCACCACCACCACTACTACTACAAATAACACCACATCATCCCTACCACCACTACTACTACAACTACCATCACATCATCATTCCTACCACAACTACTACAACCACCACCACACAATAATCTCTAAGACCACCGCTACTACAACCACTACCACATCATCAACCCTACTACAACCACCACCAAAGCATCGTTCCTACCACCACTATTACTACAACCACCATCACATCATCATCTCTAAGACCACACTACTACTACAATCACCACCACATCATCATCCCTACCACCACTACCACATCATCCCTACCTCCACTCCTACTACAACCACCACCACACCATCATCACTAGCGCCACTACTACTACAAATAACACCACATCATCCCTACCACCACTACTACTACAACCACCACCACATCATAAACCCTACTACCACTACTACAACCACCACCACATCATCATCCCTACCACCTAAATTAAACCTCATATTTTAAGAACATTTACATAAACTTTTATATTTGACAGTATTTTGCCGCTTAGATTTACAGAGAATGATAACCAACTTAAGATTTACAGACTCTTGCTCCTATCAATTTCTAAATGAATGTTTCTCTATCATTTGAAATAAACTGGGCTCTTTCTCAGGATCACACTTCATGTGTTTGCAATGAAAAAAGTATATCTTAAAATAAAATCGACAAACCTCGGAAGTGACTTGTAATTTTGGCGACTGATTCCCATCTTCAGCAGTTAACTCTGCAAAAATAATCAATATTTCAAAACCAACATTTGTGCATTAACTGTTATGATAAAAAATAAACAAACAAATTCATTCCGACTACCAAAATAAAAATGTATATATATTTATTGCAATCTGAATACATATGTAAGGTCTCTGATTACGCCTCCTAAAATATTCTTATGCTCATTTGTCTCTTTGGATAGCAAGAGAAAATAGAGGGGAAAAAAGAGAATGAGAGAAAGAGAAAAATACAGAAATAATGAGACAGATAATCATGGACATAGAGATGCAGAGAGTGTGGGAGAGAAAGAGAGAGATAGATAGATAGAGAGAGAGAGAGAGAGAGAGAGAGACAGAGAGAGAGAGAGAGGGAAAGAGAGAGAGAGAGAGAAAGAGAGAGATAGATAGATAGAGAGAGAGAGACAGAGAGAGAGAAAGAGAGAGAGAGAGAGAGAGAGAGAGAGAGAGAGATATTTGAAATTAGTGCTAAGGTTAAAAAAGTGTGGAAGTGTAGTTAATGTGTGTCAGCAATTTTCTAGCAATAACAAGTTAAGAAAATATTTATAAATTGCAAATTTATCCTTAAGTTGACCGCTTAGAATCTTTAAGATACATTATTGAGAACTATTCTCATATCCTCCAGTAATGAAATGAATTATCACTTCAATAAAGTTTCTGATTATACATAACAAATATCTGGATTTGACAAACTTTGGCCACCAAAAATTCTGCTCATACGGATCAAATATGTCCACGTTTCAGTTTGCAAATGCACAGCTGCCAATTTTCGTATAGCCCAATAAAGCTAAATAATCTCAACCATACAAACAAAAACCTACAACATGATTAAAACATTGATAATTAACTCCTATGTCTTTCTCTGATTCTTATGTTTAAGATTTATAAATAATAATTCTTGTTGTAAAACAAATTTCAATTTAAAGCATTGTTATAACTTACAATATCTTATAAAAATCAAAACTAGGTAAGAGTAAGGTTTATTTAATAAAACTAAAATAACAATACTGTACGGCAAAATAATTATCAAACAACTGTAAGTCCGGATTAAATACAGTCCGAATCTAAATCAGGTAAAGTCTGTGAACATATCTTTGATGATGCTGATGTTGATGTTGATGATGAGGATGGTGGTGGTGGTGGTGATGGTGGTGGTGATATTGATAAAACGCAGGTAAAGATCATAGCAATGATATCGTCTTATTTTTCAAGTGCTGATAATTACATTAAAACTACCAAAGCAACAACAATAACAATAACAACAAAACAATAATATATAATAATAATAATAATAATAATAATAATAATAATAATAATAATAATAATAGTAATAATAATAATAATAATAATAATAATAATAATAATAATAATAATAATAATAATAATAATAATAATAATAATAACGAAATTCCACCGAGTCGTGTCAGAAATTGCTGCAAGACAAATTTTGGATCGCATCTCAGTAAATTTGAGTGAAATTCAAATTTATAGGTTATGGTCGCCCGGATGGGTCATGATCTTCACGATGAAAAATGTCCTCCTTTTTTGTGACCAGTCATTCTCACCCCTGCTTTTAAATTGCTTGATAGGATTTTTTGGGGGGGAGGTAGGATTTTTAAGTCTGATAATCTGCTGGACACCCTGATTCATTTATGGTTTTTCTGTAGGGTTTTTGAGAGTTTTAAAGTGCTTCTGACACTATGGATCACATCGCGCCCGCTATTTACCCATAATAGTTATTTACAGTAAGGTTTTCAAATATCTGTACATTAAAAAGTTTTTAAAAGGCGTGAAAAGCACCATAAAAATGTGGACTCTAGCTTCTGCGCTGAAAGTAATAAAATGTAAACTATTATACTTTCTTTTTCCATTTCTCTAACACTCATATTTGGACTGATTTTAGATGGAATTCGTTGCCACTATAACTAACTATGAATAAGTTACATTATCTATTTCTATTTTATTTTTAAAATCTATATTGTACAGCCTTAGTATGAGAAAATCAAGCCTCTCTATACCTCATACATTGATATATTTGAAGATTTTTATCTTTTGGTATCTTTGGTATTTTTTAATCTTTGTGGATATTTTATCTCCACCATCAAGACGCCGGAGCTTTTACCTTTGACTGTGTAATTCTCAACGCATTAAGGATCAAACCTGAGCCCGCTGTCAAAGAAATATATAAATAACCCCTTCCCAACTGCCTGGACGTGGAACCTTACAAGCCTGAGCCCGTTTTCGAAGGAATCCACACCTTTCAACTGCCTGGAAACGTAACCTTACGAACCTGACATTATATCATCAGAAGTTACGTAAAATATTCACATTTTTATTTGTAACTGCCACAATCACTATTTATCTCATTTAATTTAATTTCATCTTTCTTTTTATTTCATCTTAAACAAATCGTTAATTGTTTTTTCATTTATAGTAACTAGTAAATTCTGGGGCCTTATTCTACATATCTTTCTGCATAGTCGAGTAGCTCTTTACTCACTTGAGACTATGACAATCATCATCATCATCATCATCATCATCATCATCATCATCATCATCATCATCATCATCAATCCCATGATCTGATGATTGTCAGGGGGATACACGGGATGCAGATCTCACCACTTTCCACTATTCTTCTATATTGTTAAGCGGGGTCGTTAATCTACCAGGGTACGACCGATCCAGCATGCCAAGTCAAATATTGTGTTTCTGTCTTCAATGTATCCTTTCGGTGACTTGTATAGCTCGGTGGCGTCCATCTCCTCTCCAAGCTAGATAGACTAATAAATACCAAAAATTGACGTCATTGAAATGTATTGTTTATGGCCTTCATTACAACAATTGGCGTCGCTTCCCTCGTAATGACGCATAGTAACTTAGTAACTGGCTCTAAACTATCGGAACAATGGCGGACGCCCTTTTGAAATAATTCTCCGAGAAGCATAAAAGTGTATCCAGAGGAGAAAAACATTATAAATATGATAATGTTTTGACTTTTACACATTCTGATCACATGACCTTGAAAAGTTCTAGCCAGCATGAAGAATACAAAGTACCAATTTTCTTTGTTTAGAATCATGCTGCTGGCCGTTGCTGGACGACATGACATCAGACTATTGAATCCAATTGTCGATAGCAAATATAACAAACTCATTCGAACCGTTATTGAACAAATACGCGACGTTCTCATTGTTTCAATTAAAATCCATTCACCTATCTGTTCTCCTTTATGATTTTATCATTTACATAGTCATCGCCGCAGGAATTTTGTCAAACAAATTACTGTAAAAAAATAAGACATCCATTATTAAACCGGAAATTAATCTATCTGTGCAACACAATAATTTTAGTGTTACCTCTTGGTAGTATATTGGATAAGGTTTCTCGGTGTGTGACCTTTGAGTGACGTAATACTTGACATAGAGATATATATTGTTTCCGAATCTAGACGCCTACTTTTAATCTTTGTCTGAACAAGTTCTTTATGCCCTACATTCTCTCGGGCGCTTAAATCTTGTCTTATTTTCTAATGTTCCTCCCAGGTTTCATTTTCTTGTGCCGATACGGCCTATCACTGTTTTGAGCTTGCTGGAATTTAACCAACGCGGGGTTTTTTTGTTTTCGTTTTCTTATTACCTTCTCTCTGTTGCAAATAATTTAAATAATATGTATACTTTCAACAAAGGGACTTTTATTAACTGGTCTCAGACAAGTCATCTAAATACACAGCTCTTTGACCGACTTCCGCACTTGGTTTTAGCCAGTCCCTTTTGTCTTACTTTTTTATTTTTGATAGACAGATCAACTTAGGACCTATAAATTTGTATTAATTATTTTGTGCCGTGAAACACCTAAAGTACTAATATAGCTCTCATTATGGAAGAATAAAAACTCTTTCAAACTATATACTTCAAATGTGATTTAAAATGTATTTGACAATATTTGGAATTATCACTATTGTCATTTTTAAACAGATGTTGCTATTTTTTTCTGTTCTTACTAGATTGCTTGATGACTCCATCTCAAGCATAGCTACTTTTTCAATCCCATCAATGTCTCTTTACTTCCTCAGTACGATAACAGGACTCCGCCCACAAACAAAACACATACAATTGATACTTTTAGTTTTTATTCAGTTGGAAGTCTAAGTTTACACGAGAGTCACAATTCAACAGCACTATCAGGCAAACTGAGCGAGAAATCGGCTTGTAAAATTCTCTGAAAGGTTACACTTTGCTTCATACTAGACATGAAGTGAATAGAAAAGTGCCAGAAGACAATAGAGAATAAAATTTTTTTTCGCGGCGGTGGTGGGGTCCGAACCTGCGACCTTATTGGTACGACAACTCCGCCCGGCAGGTGAGAGCGTGGCTCTAACCGTGTGAGCTATCCACGAACACATAAAATATTCGTTTCAAACTCAAAGTCATTACTAGATCCCTCTCTCACCCACTTCTTGAGACCGCCGATTCGTTCGTACACCACCATCGCGAATAATTTTGACCACAGTTAAGCTTAATAGCCAATATTCTCAACACAAACATATAACACAGAAACGATTGAGACATTGAGTATGCTCCGTGTATGGGTGAATTTTTAATTCAGAAAAGTGAGTGGAGCAGGCACTTATGTGTAACAACAAGACATGAAGTGAATAGAAAAGTGGCCAGAGACAATAGAATAAAATCTTTGCTTCATACTAGCAATAATATTTTTCAGCTGAATTATATTTTGTGAGCTTTACAATGATTAACAATGAATATTCTTTTATAAAAAACACCTTTAAAATTTATATTCTCTTCTAGCCTGTTTGCATCACTCTTAGCTAGGAAATGCATTTTATGCTTTTTGCTGTGTTCTTTAACTTCCATTGGACGACAAAACCTAGTTTTATTTGGTGCTAATATTTCCAATTTTTTGCCATTCCACTCTTTTTATTGATGGTGTTCTTGAATCATTTCTTTTAAGATGAATGTATTTTCATCATTAGTTTTATGGATAAAGCATATCAGATACGAGAAACCTTATTGAACTGCAATTATTGTTGAAGTAAAGACACTTCATTCCATCCAAAACTAAAGTTTTCAAGTTGTTTTTGAAAATATATTTTGACATTCAACTGTTTAGAATCGTTAAATGAAAATGTTTCTAACAAAAAATTCAGCCTCTGCTTGAAACAAAAGAGTTCCCCCCCCCCCAGATACTAAAAAATTGCCCAACAGTCATCAGCCAGTCCAGTTTTTAGTTCTGATTTGATATATTTTTCTTAATAATACTGCACATTTGTATTAAGACAATTAAGACAAATAAATAATATATTATAAGCACCATACAACCATTGCCTTGCTCGAAGCACTTGACAAGTTTAATTCCTCCTGACGAAGAAGGTAAAAGTTGGCCGCCTAAGGCAATTATTTTTAAAAAGGCCGTTGTACAACATTCTTGGATCAAGACAACCATATTTTATTCCAGTAGGGGACCTCTGCATTTTACATCTGTCTTTGACATGACATCGAGAATGTATGTTTTAAAAAGCATTTTTAAAATGATTTACTAAGGTGCTAGACAGGGGTTTGGATACCTGGGCCGTGTATCATGGTCAAGGCAAGATCTGAAATTAGCTGGTGCCCACCTCGATATAGATGCCTCGAACATATTATATTATGTTGTATGGGCTAGTGAGAGGCCGCTTTGCACCGTGGTCAAATGCTTATACCATTTCAATTCTAAATGGTTTATCAATGAGAAACATCTTCTTTCAAATATTACAGGAAAAATATTCTGACTAAGGCATGAGCTGATAAAATCCGTTGGCTCGGTAAATGTTCACATGCAAAAAATGAATCCTATCTAGATGCTAAAAATTGAATTAAGTACCAAATATTATAGGGCACTACATGCTTATGAGTTTTACTTATTAGTATGAATACAGCTTATCAAACTGCATGAAATTATAATCCCGTCTTTTAAAAAAAAAATTATGAATTTTACATGAAAAAAAAATACTTACATGATATTTGATAGATGGATTGGGTCGCATTTTTACAAAATCCATTAACCCTCTCAACTTGTCTTTTTCGTCCACAGTACGGAAACAGGACAACACCCACAAATAAAATGCATAAACTTGATACATATCGTTTTGGCTCAGCGGGAAGCCTGAGTTTACACGAGGGGCACAACTTTATGATGTCATCTGCCAAGCTGCACAAGAAATCGGCTTGTTGTCATATTCTCTGAAAAGTTTAAGCTTGTTTGACATTAGCTTCTTTATATTCCATTACAGTCTTAGGCTAATTCCTAATCGTATAATTTCTTCTGGTCTACTCTATGATATTGTAACACTTCAGTAGAGGCAAGTTTCTGTTGTTCTGGAGGGTTTGCTTCTCTTCTCCTGTTTCATATCATAATTTCAAGAAATCCATCTATATATACGTATATCACAATGTTGCAACAAAAACAATATATTCTCTGGTTGTACAACAAGTTAAAATTCTTAGAAGCGTAATATGACCCGTCAATTGTGTAAAACTCTTTTTTCCTTCAAAATTTACTTTAAAGATAACACCAGTATTTGTTGACATCTTTGAACATTATAAAAAAACTGCATTGTTCATACAAAAGATTTAACAAGCTTTTAAATTATGCAAGAAATTGATGGATTTGCAAATGATGATGTCGCTTCTACTTGAGCAGATGTTAATGAGTACTAATTGTCTTAAAAGCTGAGCAATACACACATTCACATCTTTTGTTAAAAAAACAAAGTCAGATATGAATCTTTTATTTTTATCTGCAAATAAGACGATCCATAATATTAATGTGATTTTGTTTGTTTTTTGTTTCTTTTAGTTTTGTTCTTTTAAAAGTTTTATTTCTTTATTTTATTTTGTTTTTGTTTCTATTTTTTGTTTTTGTTTTTGTTTTTTTGTTTTGTTTTGTTTTTATAAATGGTCGGATAAGATGAAATACTTCCTTTTCCGTGTGTTTTTTTATCATTACTTATCTTCGCTCCCCAGTTCAACTTCCTTTATCTAATTATTTATTGTAGACGTAGTAGTAGCAGCAGCAGGTGGTAGTAGTAGTAGTAGTAGAAGTAGAAGTAGTAGTAGTAGTAGTAGTAGTAGTAGTAGTAGTAGTAGTAGTAGAGTAGTAGTAGTAGTAGTAGTAGTAGTAGTATAGTAGTAGAAGAAGATAAGTAGTAGTTAGCAGTGTATAGTAGTAGTAGTAGTATAGTAGTATAGTAGTAGAGTAGAGTAGTAGTAGTAGTAGTAGTAGTAGTAGTAGTAGTGGGTAGTGTAGTAGTAGTATAGTAGTAGTAGTAGTAGTAGTAGTAGTAGTAGTGTAGTAGTAGTAGTAGTAGTATAGTAGTATAGAGTGTAGTAGTAGTAGTAGTAGTAGTAGTAGTAGTAGTAGTAGTAGTAGTATAGTAGTAGTAGTAGTAGTGTAGTAGCTAGTAGAAGTAGTAGTAGAGTAGTATAGTAGTTAGTATGTAGTAGATAGAGTAGTAGTGCAGCAGTAGTATTAGTAGTAGTTAGTAAGTATAGTATTGAAGTAGTAGTAGTAGTAGTAGTAGAAGTAGTAGTAGTAGTAGTAGTAGTAGTAGTAGTAGTAGTAGTAGTAGTAGTAGTAGTAGTTAGTAGTAGTAGTAGTAGTAGTAGTGTATTAATTATTATATTATTATTATTATTATTATTATTATAGTAGTAGTAGTAGTAGTAGTAGTAGTAGTAGTAGAAGTAGTAGTAGTAGTAGTAGTAGTAGTAGTAGTAGTAGTAGTAGTAGTAGTAGTAGCAGTGTATTATTATTATTATTATTATTATTATTATTATTATTATTTTATTATTATTATTATTATTATTATTATTATTATTATTATTATTATTATTATATATATAGTAGTAGTAGTAGTAGTAGTAGTAGTAGTAGTAGTAGTAGTAGTAGTAGTAGTAGTAGTAGTAGTAGTAGTAGTAGTAGTAGTAGTAGTAGTAGTAGTAGTAGTAGTAGTAAATTTACTGATAGCTTTAATTTGTAGATTTCTTTTTATTCAGTTTCGTTATTCACAGCTACAATATTATAATAACAAGACGGGGCCCCATTGTAGATCTAGCGTTATATTTTTTCATTATTTTATCAGTTTGAGATGTTTTTGCTTTCATAAAGGTGTGGTTCTTGAGACGGTGAAACGCAGCATTATTTGCCAAACAAATAAGTTATTTTTTACTTTCAAACTGTTCATGCCAATTTCAATAGTTACTTTCTCAGGTATTTGACTTAGTTGCTTTAATTTCTTTTGCGACATGTTTCAAATACACAAATTATTAACATTTCTTATGATTTATCATTAGCTTTTCCCCTTTAACTCCCTCCTTACCAACTATTTTCAGGATTATTCCCGAAATGTCCAACACAAAAATTACACACTTTTCAAAACATCACTCTTTCTTATGGCTATACCAAAGATTTTTCTTCAAATTTTGTGATCTACAAGACAAATCTGATTAAGAAATATGTTTGTTGAATGTTACGATTTTCCCATATATGGTAAGGCGAGGGTTAACATTCGTTTTTGCTAAGTAAAAGAAGCCATGCTTTATCTAAGTTAACTCGACTTTACCTAGAATCCAAATAAAATATAACATTCTATATTGCTTAACTAACCAACTTTTACATTTGTAATGAATTTTGTTTTAATCTTTTGTAAAATATAAGCTCATATTATGGCAAGCCCGGGAGGTGTTGCAGAGTGATTTTGGATTGTTTTAAAACAATATTTTGCTGTTTAAAGTATCATCAACGTGATTCTGTCAAAGGGTTTGATCCGAGTTACTGTGAAGTTAATGAAAACCGAAAACCCCTCAATGACCAGGATGAGTGATATTAGGATGATAATAATGGCAATTATGATTATGACGGTGATGATGATGATGATATTGATGATGACGAAGATTACTATATAACTCTCCTCGGTCACAAGCAATGTATATTCATAAAGAAATTGTTGTTTTGATTTTTCCTTTTATTTCTTACTTTTAAAATTCTGGGCCAGGATTAATTTAGAATTTGGTGTAAACTGCAGTTTGATCAAGGAAGTCCTTCAAAAAACATCATTCTACATAGAATGGATCCCGACAGGCATAGTATGGGATCTTGCAATGGTCCGCATGAACTGGAACAATATTCTTTGGATACTGGAAAAGCCTGTAACTTTTTATAGATTTAAATGTATTAATTCACGTGTGTCTGGATAATGTGCACGCAAAGTTTCCTTTGACATGTCCGGACCATCGAAGTATCTGGTTGATATAATATCTATTATTATATTATGTAAATAAAGAGAAAGCTAATCCTTATTGTATTATTGAGCCATCAGGTTATCACTGCCGTACTCTGAAAAATACATTTTTAACTTATCTTTTTTTTGGCCAGAAAACGTGTCCTTCAAAGATCGATCGATAGGACTGACTCTCATCTTGTGAAATACACTCAACCTGGGACTTCACTATTGATGCATTGCTTTTATCCAAAAAGGTCATAACATCCGCCAGCCGGATATAATGTACCAGAAAAGAAAACTATGTGTAATCTTGAACGATTATAGTCTGATTGATAGTTTAGTGAGAACTACTCATTAAAAAGGCTGACTAATAACAATAACAAAGAGGTTTATGACGTCAACCTCGTTCTGTCTATATTTTGACTGTAGGACTTTGTTGACTTTAATTGTCTGTCTGATTGGATTACTTGGCAGACATTCTATGTAATGATGAGGATATTATTTTCAGAGAATCACTATTTGACAAAGTAGTTAATGGGAATATCATGTCGATAGAAATAGCTCCCTAAAGATTGACCGTAATTCAAGCCAGTAACAAGTTATTTACTTTAAGTTTTGAGAGTTTTTTTCATTATACAGTTTTTACAAACTGTAAGGCACTTTTGAAAAGTAGTTCTAGCTTTGTCAGTATCAAGAACTAACTTACATATTTAATGGGTGTATTGTTTTGTTCTCTCTTTCGTTTATAGCCTTTATCTCTTTCCTGAAGTATAATATATTGACATGAGAAACATGTCATCTTCAAATTACAAATACTTTTGGTTACCTTAAATAAATCATCATTTTAAATATTAATTCAAACATATAGATATTATGTAGATTGATATCAGGACTGTGATAGTCAGGCAATCTCCTCAAGATTTGATTCACACTGCATTCAAATTATTCTTATGCAATCTATATCTTTGGGTAAATTTTACAAACCAAATATTTATATTCCGAGACAAAGAGGATGGGCAATATTTATAAGTAAATATTATAAAGTGTCCATGATTGTTTTCTTCAATTCTAAATCTTCAAAAGTATCACTAATTGACCAGTTTCTTTTTATTGAAATCTACTGAATTTCTCAAAACAATGTTTTGTTATCAACAACTCGCCCATTAGTGTGCTTTATCGGAGCTTAACTATGAAGAACTTTCCTCTTTGACAATGGGTTACAATATATCTGGTACTGGATGTTTCGTTACATAAAAATGTTGATGAGAGGAATGGGATGAAGAGCGTTGTTCTTGAGTGAAATTCTCTAACAAAAAAGCATATCTGTGATTTATTCATGTTTGTAAATATGATTTTAATTTTTTTTTATATTGTCATTTTGTTGGGTTAAATAAATATTTTAGAATAAGCGCACATATCACAAATAACTTTTTTCCCCCTCCCTCCTCTCTCTCTCTCTCTCTCTCTCTCTCTCTCTCTCTCTCTCTCTCTCTCTTTCTCTCTCTCTCTCTCTCTCTCTCTGATTCTTTCTCTCTCTCTCTCTCTCTCTCCTCTTCTATTAATATATATATATATATATATATATATATATAATATGTACACACACATACATATATATATATATATATATATATATATATATATATATATATATATATATATACTACTTAATCCCCCTTCTCTTCCTACTTCTTTTTGTTCCTCAATGTCTATATCGATTACACAGTTTTCTTGACTGTCGATTTGTTCAGTGCCTTCCTAAAGACTTTAATGAAATGCCTTTCTATTGTATTAAAGTCAATTTCAAAACATAAACCATGAATTTTGAAATTTAAATTTTTGAATTTCGGTACCAGTTGGCAAACCTCGTAACTGCACCTGAGACTGTAAGTAACCAATATCTTAATTAAACAACAACATACAAAATATATATCATTGAAAAAAATCGTCTCCCTCCCCCCTTTCTATCGCTGAGGATTGTAAATAAAACAATTGGAAATAGGTTCCATAAAAGTTTATTAATGAGAGTGAGGACTGCCCCCGAGAAATGAAGCTCTTGAGGAATCTAACGTTGCAGCAAAAATCCCACCACGTCTGGACTGTTTTTTCCAATGTGAGGCTTTCTGGGAAATGGTCACATGACTATTAACTATTAAGAACTATCAAGAAAAAAAAAAAGTCTAATGAAATAGGTTTTGGATCGTGGAACTTCACGATAAAAATTGAGATTTTACAATGATTTGATAGATCAGGTTGTTTTGGGGTTTGTATTTTTTTTCATTTCTGTCAAGTTTCACAAAACATAAACTAAAATTTGCTAAACATTATAATTAATCTTATTTTCTTTCCGATAGCACTTTATAAGTTGAAATGATATTTAATAAATTTTGAAGTGCCCTACATTTTTATCAAACCCTCTTCTTTTTTTTTACACATGTCAACTTTAACTGGCTCAGCAAATTTATGATACTTTTTCCTGAAATAAACTGCAAAAAATAGAAAATGTTCTAAACTCAATTCCATAAAATGCAAGAAGTGAATCACTTACCAAGAGTGCCTCCAGTTATTTCAATACGGCGTTGTGTCCAGTTGAAATTAAAGCGAAAAATTAGAGTTAAAGTCTCGTCATGAAATATAACTCCAATTCATAAATATTAGATTATATCAGAGGGTCACACAATCCCTTCTTTCAAATTGCAATAAAGCAAGAAGTAAAAAGAATTATCCTCTGCCTAAAATTTTATTTAAAATCCTTCATGTGCGTGTATTTGCTTAATCATTTTGCACTTAAAGAAGGATTGTCTCTTTTGTTTATGAGGGAGGCAAATTGCAGCAAATCTCGGCCTAATTTTTAAAGATTCTAGACCAATTTGAAATCATTTGATTGTGTAGATTTATTTTACATCTTTGTTTACCTGTAGCAACATGATGCTGTTACTGAAGAAAGCATATATTCACTTTGGACAAACTACATTTAAAGTACATAATATTAATATATGAGCTTTGTTGGTTTCGATATTTTGTGCGTTTGTCACGTTATCTAATGATTTCAAAAAAATTCTGGTAAAGAGTTGAATGCCAAGCCACATAAAAATGTATACAAATGTGTGGTATTCCTTTAGGTTTTGATCTTATAGTTTTCTATGTTATTTCAAGATAACAGTATCCTATTTAGTTATTTTTAATAAACCAACATACATATAATAAAGCAGGATGAAGTCACTTTGGGTTGAGTTCTCAAAGATATAACAAACTTAATTTAACGTTGTGATTCCCTTTAACTACTCATTCACTCAGATCCATATAGTGCGGGTTTTTTTACTTTGAAACAAGTCATTATAATTCCATGATACCCCCCCCCCCACACACACACACACACACACACAAACTCAAAGTGAATATTTAGAGCCCGAAGAGTATTTATTCAATGTGCTACCACGATGTATTATAAAAGGAGAAACAAAATAAAGATAATATTATTCAAAAGAATAAAAAAGTTATTTTGTTTTATATTAAATGCACATTTCATTACTTAATGAATTAACTGTGATAAACACTATTGTATTTATGTTTGTTGTTATGACTAAGCCGCAACTCAATTCGTTGATACATATTATTATTATTATTATTATTATTATTATTATTATTATTATTATTATTATTATTATTATTATTATTATTATTATTTTTGTTATTGTTATTATTGTTATTGTAATTATTATTATTATTTAACATGTTTACATACTTTTTCTGTAAGATTCGATATATTTTTAATGATTTGACTTGGTTATTGTCTATCTATTGACAATTTTATGAGAAAGATGTTTGCCAAGTGTTTGTTTCATATCTATCCGAAGTAAAATTAAAATAATGCAAAAAATATGAATTAAGTGTTGTGGTTTAATCATTATTTTATACACACTCGTTCAGTTCTTCATTTTTTATTTGAGATTCAGAGCGCCACCTAAAACCAAACGTTTCTAATGATGGGCCAGCGAGGTAACTGATGCTGTCTCTTCCACATCTCTCCCTGTATGCTGTACTTTCAACGCTGCTTTCAGATTTTAACCAGGAATTAATGTATTTGGATCTGCCTGGGAGTCTTTCGTTGAAATAGTAACTCCTGGGTGGGGTCTTTTGACCTCCAAGGGTGGGCAGGAGGTCAGTTACTGTGTCTTCTAAACCCCCAACGTCAAGACTAAAATCTCGTTCACCTTTCTACCTATCGAAGAAAGAAAACTACAACACGCAAGAAGCCTGGTGCGAGGAACGGAAAAGGAATAAGCCAACAGGAGGGGAACTAATTGAAGATCCCTGTAAAAATCTCCCAGGTCTACAGGATCAACCAAGAAAATACTGGGTAGCTGCAAATAGACTACGGTCAAAACATACAAGAACAGCTGCCAACATGTACAAATGGGGTCTCCAAGAATCACCCACATGCCCAAGCACCACACGATGTAAACCACCTCGTACTAGATTACCCAGAGACAAAACTGGAAGGGGGATTTGAAACCATCAACAACATGTGATGATGACTTCCGAACCTGGATTAATACCCTGAACATAGAAGTGTAGCCGAACGATACTACTACAACCCCTATATTCTGTTTTCGGAATTACTTTCTGTCTTTATTTTGAACTGAGATTACTTGTTTTTGTCCTGGCCCTTGCCGGATCCTTTGGCTGAGAGGAAACAGTCAAATATAAATTATGTAGTTTTGGGAAGCGATTTTTTTCCTTCTAAATCATCTTACCATTAAGTACTGTTAGTTATACCGTTTGATTCGAACATTTTGTAAACATTGGAGTGTGCTCCTCTCACTGGGGTCCTGTGCTGGTGTTTGGATGAGATTTTTAGATTATCTGAAACTAAATGCAGTGATAGTATGCTTTTGAATTATACTACCGCTCCCGATTTGAATTAGTTCCTTTTGTATTATTTTTTCTTTGGTGTTTTTACTTGTAATTCTAGAATTTTTTACAATCCAATTTTCTTACTTTTTCACAGGCGCTGATATGACTTAAATTTGTCGCAATCGCTGTAAACCCTTTAAAAAAACCACCAAAAAAAAAATAAAAACCCAACAAACAAAGAGCAAAATCGTTTATTTGTTTAGGTTTTTTTTGTTCTTTTTTTTTTTTTTGGTATTTTTTTTGTTTTGATTTTGTCCTTTTTTAGCTATTTTATTAAAATTGTTAGTGTTTATTTGGTTTTCTTTTTTTTTTTTTTTGGTTGTGGTAAGTGAAATTCTTGTAAATCATCGTCTGTCTATAATAAGGCCCATCCCTACAAGCCTTTTCCAATGGGATATTAACATTTTCTGGGTGGGGTTCCTGACCTCCCATAGTAGATAAGGGGGTACATACTGTGTCTTCTATCTCCTTATATCTGTTTTCCAACATGCTTTCCGTCTTTGTCTCGGAATGAGATTAGGGTACTTGGTTTTGTCTAGGCCCTGGCCGGAGTCCTAGCTGGGAAGGAAACAGTCAAATACATAGT